>NC_142200.1:54051862-54354362 GCF_049639895.1 Pseudopodoces humilis
GAAGAAAAGGTCTGAATAGTTCTGTTTTGCTTTATTTTTCGGTTGGAGTGTTTCCTTTTTTAAAATATGGCTTTCCTTAAGAGGGTTGTCATGAATGTTTTAATCAAAATCCCCAACACAACTTCCCTATGCTCCTTGTTATCCTCTTCTGATATGGATGTACTCATGAACTTTTGTAAATTTAGCCAGTTATACTAAAGAAATACCAGACTTCACTTTACTGGCTTCTACTATCAGGAAGTGATCTTCAGTGTCCCGGATAGGCTACTGCACAGCAGAATAGCAGCCACAGCCAAACTTAATGAAAGACAGTCTTATCTTATCTGAGAGTTTTCTTCTTCTCTCATTTCACTTGGTTATCCTCAGTTATACTCAAATAAACATGTTGCGCAAGTGTAAGATCTGATTTGTAATAAGCCATTGAAATAACCGTAAAACTTTACCTATAAAGTTGGTAAAAATGCATTTAATATTTAAATTATTGTGTATATTTGGCATGCTTCAATATCTCCTTTAGGGCTGCATTGGTGTATTAATTCTAGGTTTTTATATAAGAAAGTCTTAAAACAAGTGGATTTATAATCAGAAAAAAAGTAAATAACAACTAGAAAACCAGTGCATACACAAACCTTCACAATGGGCTCAATTTTTCAAGTACACTGAAGACAAAAGTAGAAGATCTCCAATCTATTCTAATTCTTGGCATGAAGGCTTCTTTTTTGTGGATCATTGATCTGATAGACTGAATAGGCAATGACTTCTATTTCTTTTTGGTGACTTACATCAGTCTATTGTGAGGAAAACATACAAAGCATTCAGATTTGTGTGCAGTGGCATCAGATTGAACTCTTCTGCTAATGTCTGTGTTTGTCTTCTCAAGGAAGACTGGGATTATACCCATCCACTGTGTGCACTGCTGCTGGATGAATTGTTCATAAAAGCACTTGTAGAAGCAGTTGTACAATTTTTGTGTACTGCAATATGCTAATATTCTAGGCAAATGAGATTTACAGTGTGGCAACTAAGCCATCCTGTTCGTTAACAAATTGATAAAGGGGAATGTGGGTATTTCTTTATACTCCTGAAGAGACACAAGGAATGAATATTTGTGGCTAGTATGTGTCTCATAAACAAGTAAATTGAGTCATCCAATGGAAGACTAAGCACAGCTAGGCAGGTAGTGTGAAGAAAACCACATTTTCAAATTCAGTTTGCTTCCATGGGATGGATAATTCTGGGCTCAGAATACAGAAGACAGTGATTAGACTGTGAAACACAAGTTTCGTTGATTATTCTGTTAGATTTGCAATTTCATAGCACAGTCCATATGAAAATAACCAAACAACTTTTCCCACGCCATGCTGTCTGCATACAAAGATTTCATCCTTCACATCATCCATAAAACTTTAACTCATTGTTTGATATTCTTTAGGATATCATAACTAATTACTGGTGGTGATGTGGACTTTGTAAAATCATTGTGGAAGAAAAAGAGTTAAATGTACCCCAGACTTAAAAAAATCTGCAAACCTCTAGCTCTGTGGGATGCAATGATAAAAATGTGATTCCACTGTAAGGAAGAGAAAGACCGGATACTGATTTCTCTTCCTAGCTTCCTTCATGCTCTTTTTCTGAGTAAAAGAGGAGATTTTACTCCTTTCTCTTACATTTTAAAACATGACCCTTCTTGCAGCAGGCCAGGATAGGAGAGGTAATTGGACCCAGCCATCTATCATGTCATGACCCAAACCCAAAATGCAAAGTCCCTTTGTTTAGTCAGCCTTACTACTTTTGAAGGGAAAGAAGGGAATGTGTAAATACCTGAGTGCCTTCTTGATCTTAGCATGCATTAGAGGAGCAAAAATTATTATAAAACTAGTGTGGTATTTGGCATAGAGGCCTATAATTATTGATATAAATGGAACAGAAAAATCATACTTCTATTTGTGGCTTCTCAGGACTGAAAGAAAATTCATTAATCATTCAGTACCATAGTCTGCTGGTATATCACGCCTTCCATTGATCAAATGGATCTATGATTAATCAGGTTAATTGATTTTGTTGCTTAAATCCAGACTACTTTGGCCATGGAATAATTTTAAGCTCTAGAACTAATTCTGAGAGATTGAATAGGGCTAAAAAAATACATTATCTTCTGATGATTAATATTGTTCTTCCAGTGACCAGCCAAATTACTTTCTGACCACTTTGTACCTATTTAATCTTGTTTTGAACTGAATATAGTGATAATGATTAAGGGAGACATGACAACTTGTAACATTTTCTGTGTTCATATTATGAAGAGAAATAAAGAATATGAAAATAAATGAGAAAAATTTTGCTTAATTTATTCGCTTTTCTATTCCTGGTTGTAAACCACTAAATATATATATATGTATATTGATTCCCCGAACCTTAAGATTTCTGAATTCAATGAAAGTAAAAATTGAGATAAAAGAAAATAACTTGTTAATCGCCAGCATTTTTTTATCTCATCAATGAATAATTACTTTTTAAAATTTATATACTTTTTTCCTAAAATGAAATAGATTCCAAAATGGAAGCTCATTTCAATCAAATAATTACAAATTGGACAAGCAACTCAAACTTTAAAATATTAAAGCATAATACTTTAATAAACCAAAAGTCTTTTTTTCCCTTCCTGTGTAAGAAAAAGAAATTTGTGAATACTTATATTTCTTCACTTATTCATATTGCTTTTAACAATTTTTTTAATTAAAATTTCATTAGAACATTCCCTCATATCTGTCAGCAATTGCCTAAGGAGAAATAATTTTTAAAGAAAGCATTTATCATCAACAGAAAATTAAAACAAGCAATTTTTGAAGGCTTTGAAATCTGTATGTTCTCATGGTTGCTGGATCATACTGCTTCAAGTGGATCTACAATCACCTACACTGGGGTGAGTTTAAAATGTCCTCAGCGACTCTTGAATCAGTGTCAGTGAGTCATATTTTAATACTCAGCCCTGTTTAGTTCTGAACCTAAGAGCTGAGTGGATAAAAGTCTATGATTTCTTTTAAAAACTCTCCTATTATTTCTGGAAGTAGATCGGAGCTTGGTATAACATATTACAAATTCTTTGATTTCTGCTTTCAAATGTCAATGTTTCTGAGAAAATGATGCCTATTCTATTAAATATGTGCCACACTATAGTCACCGTAGACTGTAATTTTTATATTTCCCCATAAATAGAATCTGATACAATGCAGGGCAAAAACTTAAAGTGTTCTTAATCTTCCAGATTTTACACAAGCTACAAGCTTATAGGTCAGGATTTAAAGGTGGTTTCAAAACCAGATATTGAAGAATAGATAGAGCCAAGATTCATAATTGAAAGATAATGACTGAGGCATTCATCTGTGAAGTGTATGCATGTTTTCAATTAATTGCAGATGTTCTTTACACAGTTTAATGTATGAGACAGGTTATGCTGGTGTGGTTTAACTCCAGCTTGGAATGAAGCCCCACACAGCTGCTTAACTCACTCCCCCCCCACTGGTGGGATTGGGAAGAGAATCAGAAAGGTGAAAGCTGGAATATTTGTGGTTTGAGTTGAAAACAGTTTAATAGGGAAGGCAAAAGCCAAGTACACAAGCAAAGTAAAACAAGGAATTAATTCACTGGTTTCTATGGGCAGGCAGGTGTTCAACCACCTCCAGCAGAGTGGGGCCACATCACAGGTAAAGGTGACTTGGAAAGACAAACTCCATCACTGCAGGCCTCACCTCCTTCCTCTTTATTCCCACACTTTATATACTGAACATGATGTCATAAGGGTCTGGAATATCCCTTTGGTCAGTCACCTATCCTGGAATCACCTTTGTCTCCTCCCAGCCTCCCACCCACCTCCCACTTCCTCAGTAGTGTGTCAGTACAAAAAGCAGAAAGGACTCTGGCTCTGTGCAATCTCTGGTCAGCAATAACAAAAGCATCTCTGTATTATCAACCACCTGTTCAGCACAAATCCAAAATACAGACACATACCAGCCACTGTGAAGAAGATTAACTCTGCTATGGCCAAAATCGGGAAATCTAGAATGAACTGTACAACCTTTCAAACAACAGAGATGTGTTTTAGGACAACTCAGACACTTTGAAACTAGGAAAAAAAGACATGAAAAATTAAAGTGAAAGGGGGACAATGGGGGAGTAAGAGTAAGGCAAATTGAATCACAGAGCCCCTTTTAAGTGTGCACACTGCTTTCTCAGAAGAGTGGAACACCTTTTCAAGACCTCCTTTAGATGCTCTTGATCACATCTATACCTATATAAACCCATCCTAGGCACAAAGAAATAAAGGTTTTGCTGCTGTCATGACCAAGATTCTGTCTTGAAACAGAGCACGCAAACAAGTCCCAAGTTTAAGAGAGAAGGAAGACAGATGTGCAAAGAAAAAATAAATGCTGTACCTGTTCTCTTCATTTAATGAGTTGCCTATTTCTGTGAAGGAATTCCTCCTAGATACCCTTTTCTCTGCTTGGCTGTGCCTCAGCATTCACTGGTGTTGTACATCATTTATCAGTACCAGCTCTGGGAGATAACCAGCAGCTGTGAGATGCGTAGTATGTTTTGGATGAAAGCTGTCCCTGTTGTCTTTAACAATGCCAATTGTTCTACATCCCCAGTGTTCTGCACTTGTCTTCGGTGGTTAGAAGCAGCATTCCCAGCTGCACTGGGAAAGGGTTTTGAATAAATATTAGGCAGACAGCAAAAATGCTATATGTTTTGCATGAATGGTATTTTAAATTCTGAGTAACAGTAAGTTTTAAAATGTGTATGAATGTCTAAATTAGGAGCCTACTTTCTTAATTGTCAGAAGATATCTAAGAAAAAACTATTATTGCCCTATGTTTTTTAGTCAATAAAAGAGTCAGTCATTTCTGATTCAAGATACTGGATTCAGACTTGAGATCCCAGACCCTGGAGGCTCTCACATGCCTGACAGCAATTTCATCCACACTACACTTTGGTAGAAACAATTTTTTCCTTCAAAAAATATCTGCAGAATTTTGCCACAATATGATAGCTCCAATGGTACAAAACACTCTATCTGCATCATTCAATTCATCCTTCAGAAGCACTGGACAGGAGGAAACTTTCTGATGCGTAGGGAGGTGTGACTCATCTCTTAGCCTGTTGTCCAAGCAAGTTGTCCGTGGCTGCTGTGATAGCAAAAAAACAGCTGAGATCTGTAAGAAAGACACTGTCTCAGGATCTCTGTGTTCCCTATTTAGAAGTCACATGGATCCAAATTTAAGAAGATGGAATAATTTCTCAATTTCCATTCTAACTCCCCATTCCCCAGCATGGGGAGTTTCTGGAGGTATCCTCCAGATGGGAAATTTTGGCACACAAGGTCATGGAGATGTTGTGTTCACCTTTACCTTTTCAGTAGAAGCTGTGGAGGACCAACACTCATTGGCTGGGTCCCATATTCCTCAAACAAACATGCTTACATGAATGATTTGGATAATAAGACTTAGTATTATAATGAAAATTAAGGTAGGATGGTATCACAAAACTTGTGTTGGAGCAACTAATTTAGAGGTTTATACTCTGACTTTTTTTTTAAGCAACTTGTCATTTCTCATTGACACTCTAGAGCTTATTATTAGCTTCAGAGATGAGAAGATGGGGACCTGACATACTGGTTGGCTTCACAGTTGCTCAAAGACACTTCCACTGCAGAAGAATCTGTCCAAAACCAGAGCTTTACTCTGTCTGTTAAATTGAAAGTTTGAGAGTCAATGAGAAGACAATACCAATGCTTGCAAGTGCAAGGAAATTAGTTCTTTTTCCTTAAACTATGTTTCCAGTTTTACTGTACTGTCAAAATACTTGCTACAAATTCATTCTTATTATTTGATTTTGTTATTGCCTTGGACTTCAATAGCTATTGTGCAATTGAGGTTGTCAAGGAGAACTGATTTTCTGCTTAACTACAGGCTATTTATCATTCTTGCAGTGTATCTCTGTGTATTTGCTGAGACATAGGTACATCAGTCATCTGTCTTGTGCTGGTTTGCAGCTAGATCTGGATTGTCCAACCCTTTTACTTTCTTTCCATGCACAAGGATGAAAGGACAAGGCACTAGTGACTTTAGCCTTGCCCTGAGGTGTTGCCAGGGCACAACTGAGAAGTTATACCAGGTTCTGCAACCCAGTGAAGTTTCCATGTCCTCCACTTCTGTGCTATGTGCTTTGTCTTAAGTCTTGGCAGCTTAGTTAAGGTTTCAGGTTCATTTGAAATTTGATTGATTTCGGGCACTCTCAAGAGGTTTATTAATACTAAGGGCAGTGGGAAACCATGTGATTATCATTTATGTGATCAGATGAGATAAATAATAGGCAGGTAAGGATTTTTGCAGGGATAAGAGAAAATACTTGTTAAACAAGATGCTTACAATCACATCATCATCAGCATAGACATTAATAAGTTGCTCCCATTTGCACCATTCCAAACCCATTGCACAGAAATGGATTTTAGTGACCAGTAGTATAATTAAAATGTAGAATGAAATAGTGTGAAAATGAAAACTGTGAAAATGTCTATAGGTTTTCACCCATCTATATTATTTCTGTTTTATTAGCATTCATCAGCTTCCATTAGTCCTATGTGGCCCTAATATGTCTTCATTCATTGATTTTTGCACAGTCAAATAACTTATCTGACTTGATGTGGCTTGATAATAGACAAGTGTAACAGTATTTAACAGTATTAATGTATTAATGTATTTAACAGTAGTTTTAAACATGTTTGATTTGAACTAGAATTTTCTACTTGTTTATAATGTCAGATGCTGCAGCTTTCTATGTGTCAATCCCAGTCTTCTTCATTAAAAAAATTAAAAAATACAACCCAAAACGAACAAACCCCACAAGCCTATTTTATGCTCTGCTCTGTCTCAAAGAAGACATCAGGTAATCACATGGAAAGTTTTTGATCATTGAACCTATAGTCTGCTGGGAATCTGGATGTTGGCATGAATACTTTATTATTTTCAATATTATCCTGGAAGCTAAATTATTATTTTTCTGATTTTGCCAGATTAATGGGTTAATATTTTTTTAAACACAAAATTGTACTCCAAAACATTTAGAAAAAGAACAGCAAGCACAGCCTTAGCAAAACTAAGATATGATTTCCTTCACTTACTTCTTTAATAGACACATCAATCTCTCTTGTCATGGTTTTGTTGCTATACATATAGAGCAAACCTCTTTTTTATTCAGATTGATTTACTTTTATTCTAGACTGAGGGAAACTAACAAACAAGAAAACAGCAAAAGAGGAATTGTAATATGTTTCTTCCCAACAGAAACGCTAAATGGGAGCTGTTTCAGCAGGGAGCATGCTATGCTTAAAGGCACAGTGAACCTAATATTTGTTTTCTTGTGTTATATAGATAACACAAGCTTCTCACTCCAAAATTTTTTAATCCCATCTAGTTTATTAAACTGCATATGAAGAATTATCACATTTTTTTCCTTTTATATAATGTATTTTATGTGAGTCCTGCACCTACAGCCACTTTAAATATCCTGATAAACTAAGGAGCAGACAAGATTTATCATAGACAATGCTACCCTGGACACAGATATGATGCCTTGAGAGTAGTTATGGTTTTATTCTGAGCAGTTTGGCTCTATTTTTTTCACCTTTTCTCTGGATTTAATAGCTCACAGATCCTTTATCCACCTTATTTGATCTCCCCTTCAGAGAAGCCAGGGTACTCAGGTGCTGCTGCTATGCTACACTGATGCCAAGTAAGGGTTTCTTGAAAACTCCTACTTTATGCTTCTCATTGCCCATTGCTTCTGACTTACTCTTTTATCCCTTTCTAACCAAGGGACCATTATGAGGGCTCTTAAAATTCATGTGAACTTATGGAAATCTTCCCAAGTCCTATCAAAGGGCTGATACTTATTTTTAACCCCAAAATATTTTTAAAAATTAATGATAATTATGCATGTATGTGTGTATGAAATAGAAAATAGGAATAAAATAGTTAGTCCTTTTCAACATCTGAATCTGTCTGGCCCTCCCATACAAAAAGAAAATTTTAAAGGTATTTCTTTCTCTTTTTATAGTGATTAATGGGATATGATATTTTATTTAATGGGATGATGATCACTGTAGACAAGTTTATCAATAAGCTTAAAATTCAAAGTGAGTATTATTATTGCAGTGCATCTTACACAGTAAGTACTTTCTCAAAGTTCTTCACATTTTTCCTTCTTCCTAATTTATCTTGAGTATACAAAGCCATATTAAGCTATAACCATAGTGCAGTCAATCCTGAAAACAAGAAAGAAAAATTAATGAGCGATTTCATTTTAGTCTGATTTAATACATTTTTAATCTTTAAATTTCTGTGAATATATTTACTATGCAAAGCTATTTTCCAGAGTAGCATTTTCAGACTAAACATTTTTTTTTCAGAAAAAAGAATCATAGACGTTTCAGTGTGAAGGCTTAAAATTCTGGTTTGTGCACATTAAAAAAAGGAAAAAAAAATTGATTTCAAAACGCAGAAAGTTTTATTGCATTTCACAGTAATGATAATAGAATCAGCAGTCAGGACAGGATAGACTGTGGCTTATTTCCTGGATATTTGAAAATTCTCTGATTCAACCTTTTCAGTTGTGATTCTTCTATGTTCAATAACTGACTTAATCAGTTAAATTTGGAGATATACTGAGCAAAACACACAGACACACAGGCATGCATATATGAAACCACATGAATCTCTACCTTTTTTACTGTTTGGAAGGAAAATATGCCACTCTTCGTCACCAGCATTACAGGATATGTCAAGGTAGATGCATTACTCTGGCATAAACAGATGTAAGGATCTTTGTAAAAATATTCTTCAAGGCTTCTCTTCCAAAACAATTAAATATGTCAGCTTTCATAAATGAGAATATAACTTGCCCTAAAATCTACCGCTTGAGTGAGATACTTTACTGCTAAAGGAAAGTTTTAGATTAAGAAAAACATTGAGAACATCTTCTTCATTCTATAAAATGCTGTGCCATTCTATTTAACATTATATTTAAACTTACATGCGTTAACTTCTACTTTTTTTTTTTTTTTAACTTGCCTTTGGCTTACAGATCACTGTTCAATGCCTGAAGTTCTCAGAAGACATCAGTTTTTCATATCTCCTACAGACTCTGTACATTAAATGCTTCAAACTCTGCTTAAATAATTGCAAAAGTCCCTGGATTGAGATTTGGAAAACAGTAGCTTCTCCTACTGCTGTTGTCATGAGGATTTCAGTCCATTAGCAAATATAGAGGAGGGATAAGAAGAGAACTAACAAAATGCCAACTTGCTTCCTGTGATATTTAATGTCATATTCAAAGGGCAGCAGATTTTTGTCTGTACATGAACTGTGGTAAAGCTGCTAGAAAAAGCAGATATTAAGATTCAAACTTCCTACTAATCCAGACACCTGTCAGTCACTCTGCAGTTTGGATTTGTTTGCTGGGATTTTGCTAGGTCTGCTCATGTTAACCCTTAAGACTAATAATAAATTTTAAAAAATCCTTGACCCTGCCTTTTCCACTAGACTACATGTGTTCTTCCCAAAATAATAATATTTTACTAATTTGAAAAATTTCTGAAAGAGCTAAAGATATAATCACTGAAAAATATTAATTCCTGTATATATATAATATATACATATTATAAAGTTTTCATAACTAATTTTTGTCGCTGATATCTGTCAGGGAGGATTTTTGTCTGATGGAAGTTTACTTTTTATTAGATTATCTTGTTCCCTATAAATTAAAATGAAGGAAAGCAGTGATAAACAATTGACAGCACTAGGCCATGTGTTTTATACTGCTTCAGAGTTTCACTGCTTCTTGTGTTTAACCTTCCTGATTTTGTAACACAAATTTGACAACAGACACATCCTTTCAGAAAGTGATACACAGCTGCCATGATGAGAATTCCACAAGAACCCATCTTGCTTCAAACTGAAAAAAAAATTAAATGCTGATGTCTTTTGCAGAGTTCCCCAGTGAAGCTGAAAGCAGGATGATTCTGAGGCTGTAAATCCTTTTCATGGAAAATGCAAAACTCAGAATGTTTAGAGAAAGTAGCTACAATGTATTGTGCCATGCTCTGGTTTTCCTACAGAACACATTTTGTATTGTTTTGTTTTGTTTTGTTGTATGCCTTTTCCCATCCTTTTGTCATTTCTCTTGTTAAATGTCAGTGCATTTGCAACTTCACTAACCCTAGTTATTAGCCACTACTCAGAGCAGTAGAAGACAGAGACATATCAAGCAAGATAGCTTAGTCCCCAGTTGTTGCTGTTTATAAATAATGCTGTCAGACTGCCTAGACACCCCAGTCATTTATACAGACTCCACAGAACTGCCTAAATATGCTTAAAAAGAAGGGTCATAAACCAAAAGTGGAGTATAACAAATTTTCTTCACCTTTCTTTTTTCTGATTTTATTATGAATTATATAAAATGAGGCTGTGTACATAGTTAAAGATATGTGTGCTGTTTGAGAGCAAGGTTTCTGACCTTAATTCTTGAACTCTTAATGTATAGTTTATCTTGCAAAAATAGTATTCCATTTACTCTAATTTAATGTTATTGCAGCTCACAAGTGTTATCACTTTATGTTTCTACACCCCCACACCATTTCTGTATGTCAGAAGTCACTAAGAAGTGTAATAGTCTCACAGTTGGTTTTCTATCCTCTATCCTCCCCTGTTAATATTTTCTCATATTTCCAGAAATATTTCCACACCACTTTTTTATTATTATTATTTTTTTTTAATTTGCCCACACATTCCTATGTTTCTTCCTTTCTCTCAGCTTCTTGAGCTTTAGGTCTTTATTTATTAAATGACAAATGCCTCATTTTTCTAGCATTGCTCACACATTGGTTCAGAACCTAAGAATCAACTCCAAAGTAGAGAAGAAAACAAATTTGTTTTCAGTTCTTCTGGATGACCTTATTTTCTGGTCATTCTGTTTCATGACAGCAAATGAGGCTGACATCACTTACAGTAAAAGAACTTAAGATCCTGATTTTCTGTACAAGTAATTGTGGTTGCATAGGCAGATAGAATCTGATTCTGGAAACAAAAGGCTTGAAAGAAAGCATTGTTTTTGATTTTTAGAATCCTTTGTCTAATTGTAATTTTTTCTGTTTGCACTACTTTAAAAAAAATCTCTAAATCCTTCTCAACTAGTAAAAAGGCTTTAAAATATTTTTTTATATAGGCTTTGCTGACTCTTTTTGTGAAAAAAAGAACAGGTTGATTTCTTCAATTGTATTAGCTTTCTGTTATTAGGAGACAGAAGCGAATGTATACATGTGTTTTCTGTGCTGCAAAGCAGTTTTTGTGGCCCCCTGTGGATTTTCCTGCATGGAAAAATAGGTTGTGTTTTGGTTTTGACTTTTATTATTATTATTGCTGAGTCCATTCTTATTTTCTAGTGTTACTATTTTTCATCTGCAGCTCTGAAGCAGTGGCAGATTGCTTTTCTGTGTTAGATAATATAATCAAATAGATCAGTGTCTTAAGGAATAATAACATCTCAAAAACTACTTCAGTTTGAAAACATTGTGCTTGCTCTTGTTATAATTTACAAGAAATATACCATATTTCTCCAAAGAAAGGTGATGGGAGGATAATCTAATTTCTTTCAGTGTGTTTACTATATGAATTTCATAGCACTTTACAGTCAGTTTCAGTTTCTTGTGTAACACCTGCTAGACAGACTCTCCTGTTTCTTTGATATAGGCAGGAATATTATTTTAGGTGGAAATCATCACTCTAAAATCACAAGAGGTGAAGGGGAGATTAACTACCACATACAATACTTGAAAATATATTTATATATATATTTTTTAAAATAGCTACATTTCAGATAGATGATGCCTTGCCAAGTAAGCTAATATTTTCAGAATATTCAGTGAGAATATGTTCTTCCCTGCATTCTCTGTGTGGTAGCATATTGTGCATTTTTCAGGCTCTAAATATTTAAATTATTTAAGATTTTTATTTCCCTGAGAAAGCTCAGTGTATGTAAATTTGAAAGTGTTTTGTCTATGTATAATTGCACATACATTCTCCTAATCAATCTTGAGGTCGAATTCCTATAGAGATATAAATTTTAATATGCAATGTTCAACTTTGCACTTAATGTGCAGTTCAAAATCATGGGATACTTAAACACATAAAATTCTATAACTAAATTCGCTCTATTACTCCTTCACAGTGAAACTAAATACAAATAATTTTAATAAAAAATCCTAAATTATTGTGTCACAATCCTTTCTTCCCTTCCTCTTTTTTGACCAAAAATATTTCCAGTTCTCTATTTTTCTAATTACTTGCTGTTGGAATCCAAATTAATTTTTTTTTTGTATATAGAGATGAAACAGACTTTTTCATAAATTCTACTGTAACAAATTCATCTTTAACTTCATGTAGCCTTCTAGTAGGTTTCCAAAGTATCAGAGAATTGAAAACTTATCGAGAGTTCAGTATGGTGGAAAGAATCCTTATTCTGTGAGTTAGAAAGAACAATCAAAATTTGACACACATGAAATGGAGAGAAAAACTATAGAAGTAGAGAAGTGGCCCCAGAAAGGCCTCACTGATAGAAAACAGTATATCACAAACTAAAGGAAAGAGATAAAGAGCTGATTTGACTGGAAAAGAGAAGGAATGAAACAACCTACTGTGAATCAGAAGATAATAGATCTGCAGAAAGGCAGAGAACAGAACTGAAAAGGACTTACCTTGACTTAGACCAAATCTAGTTCTTTTGGGCCAAATAAAAAAATCTGAACTAGCATGGCCTATGGTTATACATTAGTTATTTTTAAAATTAATTTCTGGGTTTATGTAAGAACTGAAGACATCATGGTTAGGACATCTGTACTTCAGCTGGGATGGTACTGTAGAATAAAAGAGTGCTGGAAAATATATGCTGAAATTTAAGTGAAACAAAATCTCCTAATATTTCTTCTATCAGTGTGTCTATAGTTTTTGATTGAAACTCTCACTTTTATTTATATGGAATTGAAAATAAGAGCTTGGCAGTATTAAACATCTAAATAAAGTCTTTGGATTTAGATATCCAAGTTAAAAAATGATGTGTATTTAGTTCATAATTCTTGCACAGACAGCGAAACACTGAAACACTAGAGAAACTATGAGAGCTGTGATTTCATTATTCACTTTAAATTAATTGCTCATAAAACCTAGGGTACACTTTAAATCTCAACCCTGATACAATTTAGCATGTCATATGTCATTGACACACATGAAACTGCAGAGCATAAAATCCTATAACTAGCTTTGCTTGCCTTATATATTTATAAAGAAAAACAATAAGGTTTGACTAGAAGGCCATGACAAAAATATTGTTCAATGAGCACTACAAGCACAAGGTGCTATTGACATTTTGTGAAACCATGATTTGCCAGCTCAGATTTCTAATCATGTGCAAACAGAAATAAGCTTGGAGGTTAATAAGTGTTTTACGGATTTGATCTTCAACTTGTAAAATATATTTCAATGGAGTGATCTTTTGGAATTTCATCTGAAAAAAACAATCAGTAAAGATTAAAATATTCTAGTTTCTCTTTGCTGCATTTTCTCAGATGTAGCAAATTTTCCTTATATTTCACACATTCTGATTTTCAAGTAACTCTATAGTAAAAACTCTACAGTCAAAACCAAAAGTCCCATACCCCATTCTAAAACAAATTTTATTAAGCAAATAAATTAACTTATAAATACATATGAAATTCATAAATTTATGGAAGATCTTTTTTTTTTTTTTCCCATTGAATGAAAAAGGTAACTTATTGCAGTCTATGAAGCCTTTTATTTATGTAAGTAAAATGGTATGGAAAGACTAGACCTTCTGGTTACATATAAACTACCTCCTTACCAGCCCTGTGTTAGAAATCTGGGTTATACTCAAGTGGTTTTTTGAGCATTTGAGAATTTTGAGATATATTTCAGCTAGTTCAGATTAGAAATATTGACTGTTTAAAGTTATCTCCTCCTGTATTCTACATAAGCACAAACCTGAATTTCTGGGCAAAATTCTAAAAGAAAGTTCTTCTGTCTTCCTTCGTTACAAATAGTTTACACATGATTTTATTCTAAATAATCATCTTCTCATTGATGAAAGTAATTTACAAAAGCAATGAAATACATTTGTACTAGATCATCAATTTCCAAACTGAAAATTTCCATAGAATTAACAGTGCTTTGTTTTATCGATTGTATCTTTAATCTTGTTGATTAAAAATTAAAATTCTCTGCTGTAATTACACCAGAATGAATTTCCAGGGGGGCTTTCATTGTTTATAATTTAGTTATAAAAATCCATTGATTTTCCACTCAACCCCTGTGGAAGTTGAAAAGTGCAGTAAGGGTAGGAGAATCCTCAGAGCCATGTAGATGAGATGATTTCTGTATGCTTTACAGAAGAATTAGGAACCTTGTCAAGAAGTTATATATCTACAGATAAGACTCAAATAACTGATCAAAGAATTCTGCAGATTTTTTAAGGGTAAAAACTACCAACAAACACACAGAAAGGTGAACCATATATGAACACTACATGCTCTAAATTGGCAGTTTTCTGATGTTTGTCAGCTATTTAAAAGTGCTAAAATTACCTATGATTTTCTCCTTTAAATACAGAAAACAAAATGTTAACATTTCATGCAAAAGTATATATTGTGAATGAAGTTCAGAAAATGTGAACTTATGATTGTAAATAAGCTCCAGATCTTTCTTATTTAAGTGAATTTTACTCCTGGCACTTATAGTATACAGCCAATGGGAGCAGAGCTCTCAAAATATTTTTTAGTGATCAGAACTTTTGTTCATAGATTTTCCTGAAAAATCCATTCACTTACTGCTGCTAGAAAACAGCCTTACATCTAATAAACACTTCTGCTTGTCTGAACAGCTCAACTATCTAAACATTCAGAATGATCACAGCCAGTGGTCTCTCAAATTTCAAAGCATTTTTTCCCCCGGATCTTTAATTCAACCATACCAAATCTTGTAATGCTTTTGTGGTATAGAGAAGCCAGAATGCAACTAGAAACTTATGTTTCAGTGCTTACTAAGATATAATAGGAGAATAAAGGTATTTCAAAACAAGATGATTTATTTCATAACAATGATAAAGATACAGAAACAATCCAACAAGGAAATACAGAGCATTGGAAAAACCAGCATTGGAAGACTAAACTTCTCTCTCTCCTCTCTTTTTTTTTTTTTTTTTTCACCTTTTTTTCATATTTTTTTCCTTTCTGAATTGCAGGAGCAAAATATTAATTTTATAAATGACCTGAATGTTTTAAAATAATTCTCTAGGTAGTTAGATTTGCATTAGCTTTGTTTATTATCTAGCCTAAAGGAAAACAGATCTGTGATTTACATATGCCTGAACTGTAGTGCTATTTTTTCAAGTTTGAAAGGAATGGTATGTCTCACTAAAGTAGTTGATAATAGTGAGGAAAGAAGTCAATCAGGTGTTCAGACCCTTAGGCTTTCCTTTTAAAACATTAGGATTACAGAACAGAGTGTCCTGGTAAGTGCCCAGCATTTCCACCAAAGCTGTGACAGGACATATGTAGGTCATCTTAGTATGGAGCAACAAAGGAGCCAGCCTTGTCAGGGACATGCTTTTTAAAAGAAAAAGACCTCTCAGTGTAGTAGAGACACCAATTCCTCTGTGCTGTTTTATGAGGAAACAATTTTTGTCCCTTCATCACATAGGCCCATTTATACCTTGGTCTTATAGTTTATCTATTCTGGAACAAAATTACAGTCTCATAAAAGAGTGCAGTGGGATTCTAACTACATAATTACAATTCAATGTGAAATATAGTAGACTGTTATTAAGAAGTGATTGTTTTGTTTAATTGTTGATTATGAAATAATATTAAACACATCCATTGATACAACATTTATAGGCAAAACACTGTAAAGATATGTGCAAATAACATACATTTAATAATTATAAAGCATATTTATAGGGCTTTTCTTAAATTTTGTATGTCCTTGTAAATGTTTGGTACACTTTTTCTGACTATATTAGAGCCTCTATTAGCTCCACTAAGATGACTTGTTTCTGTAAATACTTCAGGTAATTGTACTCTCTGTATCGCCCCTTAAAAAATACCCTGCTGCAATTTTGATGTTAGATTATCCTCATGCATAGTGTACATAGAGATTGAATAACTTCCCAAAATGTTAATGATTACCTGCACTTAACAGACAATACTCCAGCAGTGAACATAGTGACTGGAGACCTTACCTTCATATTTTTTAGACCTAGTTACGAACCTGATTACAAATCTTTATTTCTTTGTTCAACCAGGAAATAAAAATATTGAGAGAAAATCAAAGTAGAAACTACATCAGAAGTTTGCTTCGAGTTTTCACAAAGATAGAGTCTGCACCCTAATTATGCTATATTGCTCTCCTCCCATTCAATAAATACTATAATTCAGAATTTAAAATAATATTCTCCCATTCTATATCAAAACCAGAAATTTTAGGATGCCTAAACTAACAGTTAAACAGAAAGTCTGATAATAATTGATTTCTTTTCAATAAACCGTGAGATTCTGTCAAATTAAATTTGGTTATACAGAACTTCATCAGTAATCTGGCTGAATTTTAACTTGTGTCCCACATTCATGAACCACATTAAATGCAGATATGGCAACTGCTCATTTGGCTGACATAATAGGAATTGAGCCATTGAACTCCAGAACGAAAAACAAAAGCTATTACATTACTAGCAAAATCATCAATGTGTTGTTACCAGGGGCTATAAGAAGTAATATCCTTTGTGTAATGGCTCTGAAGGGTACTTACAGTGTAGTCTTACTACTAATAAAATCCCTATTTCCATTGTACAAACCAAGTTCAAAGCATTGGAAAATAAATCTACAACAGCTTTAACAAAAGCTTAGATGCCTAGTAAGCATATGGGATCTTACGTGTAGACACATAAACTTATGGGTTTAAATTGGATGTTGAATTTCAAGTAGATTTTGTAACTGTTCATTCTCTAGAACAGAAGAGAATTTTGGGTTTTACTGGGCATTCAGTGGACCCTGTAAAGCTCTTTGAAGCCATGAGGTATTCCCTTCCCCAGCTGATAGCATGAGGTCTCTGTTAGTCAAACTGATGTTTTCTGTAATATCTCTGAGGGGCTTTCAGATCCAGCTCAATGAAATTCTGCTGTCGGGAGGTAATCTGCTGCAACAGAAACTAGATAGACTTAGCAGTTGTACAAGGAAGGTGAGGACTTAATTTAAGGGAAAAGAAAAATATCCTTGTCTAGAAACCCAAACAAGGTTCTAAGAAGACAGGAATGTCTGATTCAATGCAACATGTGAGAAAGCCCTATGGAAACAAAGTTTATAATACTGTGCTATATATCCTTGAGTTAGAAAAGACTGTCTAAAACCATTTCCTCTATTTTCAGAAAGTACCACAATCTTTCCAAAGAGCTCCATCACAACAGATTTTAAAAAGAGTGGTAGGAAATTTACTTTCTTTCTACAGAGCAGTAGAATACTAAGAGGTATTCAGGTGATAGTATACACTGTGGCAGACTGAGAATAAGCCATATGTCTCAAGCAAGCATGAAAATTGTTTCCTTCTCCTTGCTGTCTTTGTTCAATGGGGTACAGCTATTTTCCTCAATTCAAATGAATTCACCTTTTGGAGAGGGTTGTCTGA
Organism: Pseudopodoces humilis; assembly: GCF_049639895.1. Classification (NCBI taxonomy): domain Eukaryota; kingdom Metazoa; phylum Chordata; class Aves; order Passeriformes; family Paridae; genus Pseudopodoces; species Pseudopodoces humilis. The sequence continues at coordinate 54,069,664 of NC_142200.1, forward strand.
TTTATTTTCCTTGTATCAGCAAATACTTTCACCATTTCAAGAATCTGTTTTTGGATAAAAGTAATACTATGCAGTAACATAGTCAACATAGGCTGCCTGCCCCTCCCATTCTGACACCTCAGTAACATTTGAACTCATTGATAAATGAAGCCTAATTTCAGAGAGAAGTAGAGATCTTAATGTTCTTTTGCTTGTTGTTAGCTAAGTATCTGTGGCTGCATTCCTGCTTATTTGCTGAAAGGCACCATCAGCTGTGGGCCCTTGAACATCCAAGCCTGTGCATCTGTTTTATTTCTCTGCAATTAGGGATTTCTATAAACACTTTTGGAATCTTTTACTGACCTTTCCTTATTCTTACTTTCCTTCTCTTTCTTAAATTACCTCATAGCATCAGGTTTAGGAAGTAGGAAAAATTTATTAAAGATGTGGACACAAGTATACAAGTACCTTGACGTAAAAATAGTTCCACTTTGAACTAGTATAAATTAGAAACTTTAATTTGAAATCCATAAATATGAACAAAACAACTAATTTTTGAATTAGAATGTTAACATTCTATAACTAAATAGAGAGGAACTGCAGCACAAGCCTCAGAGCTAAAGTGCAGCTGTCAGGAGACAATTTTAAGCAGATTTTTGTCTGTAGTTTGAGAATGTTTGATATGAAAATTGCTGGGAAAGACAGTAAAAATAGGGTCCCTTTAAGTCATTTGTGAGTCCTCAAAAACAGCAGTGGGATACATGTCCTATGGGCAATACCATTTCTAAACGACTTCTGTGGGAACTATTCATAAATAAAATGAGTAAAGTTCAGAATAAAAATGATGAAACTACTTTTTCTCACTGATCTTGTCAGATGGAAGGAAAGATCAGCTAGTGGGCCATCTCAGAGAATATAGAGGTAACTGTTAATGAGAATAAATGTATTGGAAGCTTTTTGGAGGTTTTAAGTGCCAATAGATAATCTGCAGTTCTCCTTAACTGCAGGGAAAAAAAGATGCAAGTCGATGGGGGAGAAAAGACTTGAAAATGTTGCACTTTGTTATTCTCAGATGACCACGTTAGAAAAGGAAAATTGGAGCAATAAAAAAATAAAAACTGCAGTCTCAAGAGGGTAAGCATTTATTCTTAATAATCAGAAAGCATGGACAAGAAATTTTCAACCGTAAAATTAAATATAGAGCTATTGAAAAATCAAATAAGGCCTTATTGTTTACAACGGTGACCCTATTTCTTCTGTAATAACATTTGGAAGCTAACTCTGTGCTTAAATATGATAAATGATTCTTTGTAGGTTACAAAATTTCAGTGTCCACATGTAAAAGCCCAGAGAGACAGTAGTAGAGGCAGAGATACAGCTTTAATACTGTGTGCAAATCTCATGCAAAATAGATTTTTATGGTATATGGAATTTCAGCATGGGGGGAGATTATATTTCATAGCAAATTCCATGCAATCAGTAAAAGGTCATCTTTCCTGTTCCCAAAATAAAACTATACTCCCTATGTCACATTCAATAGGACATAACATGCACCAAAATGCCATGTAGTTTAATACCACTATTTCCCATTCCCCACCCAAAGTAAAAAAAAAAAAAAAAAAAAAAAGGCAAAGGGAAACAAAAAAACAAAAAAAACAAAAATAAAAAATAAGACAGTGAGGAGAATAAAAGAAAAGAGAAAATCAGATAAAAGTAAAAGGGAAATAACATTAAAAAAAAAAAAAAAAGAAAAACCCACAATCATGAGTCTCAAGCAGGAAAATCTTCTTTTCAACAGGCTTAAATTTCAGCTGGCTCAGAAAACTTGGCAGACTTTTTTTTGGAGGAAGGGAGTTTTTTAAACTTTTCTTTTTTTTTTAGCTACATTTGTTTGACTAATAATATAGTTACTTCTGAAAAGTTTTCCTTCCTTTAAAAACTCAACATCTCTATATTTTGTTTATTTAGTACTTTCAAGAGGCTAGCTATTACTACTAATCCTTTTTTTGACTATGGAAAATTGTACTATATTACTGATTGATTAACAAAGTCTATATAAAATGTTACTAGTTAGCCTTTAATTGTCCCATGGTGTGTAACACAGTAATGATTAATTTAATTTATATTATTGAGTATATTAATCAGTTGTAATGGCTATTCTGCATTCCAGAATTGGTTCAAATGCAAGTCATTATTATTGTATATTCTTCATGCATTAACTGCTGTGCCACCTAAGTCACCTTTTGTATTGTGGTCAGGTGACATACAAGACAATGAGCAAAGAATTCAATTTGAAATGAGAAAAGCTTAGTGGGGTTTTAACTTTCTGTTCCTGGTCACTCATTAATATCTTGGGCCACTGACATGGACAACTTTCACAAAGATCATTCAAGAACTGAGAGAATCTGAAAATAAAGACTCATTTACAAAATCTGAATTTATTAATGACCACATGCACTTTGTGAAAACTTATGGAATATGCTATCATTATAAACCAAGACATTGGCACCTGTGAAGTTAGATCTTCCCAGTTTGCAAACACAGGAGAACAGAAATTATGATGATCTCAGACCAATTAAACCTAGAGGTTATTCCAGCCAAAGTCATCTCTGCAAAACCCTACTGCTTTGTGCCAGAGTCAGAAATTTGACCACAGTACAGACCTGAGGGCATATGAGCAGAGACTTGTGCCCTTTGAAATCTAATGCAGTCCTCCAGCTACAGATGTCTTCTCTCACTCCTGGCAGGCTGCATCACCTGGAAACTGGGAGGAAATAACCGTGGCAGTCAAATAAAACTCCAGGGCATGGCACAAGTCAGGGTGAATGGTCCAGCTGCCATCAGGTGTTAGTGCTGAAACATTTCTATGAGTCACAGTTGATTTAGGGAACACAGTCAGACATGCTGAAACAGTAAGATTTTTTGAAGATTAAATTAATTATTTTTTTAAAACTGTTGTTGCTATTATTATTTCTTCCTAAGAAGTGGGCTACAGAAAAGTACCATTAAGAAGTTCTTTCCAGAATCTTGAAATTTGCTGCTACATTGTGCATATGCATCCTTGATATTATGCAGTTGTCTGCTGGATTGGGTTTGGATCCTATGCTGTTCATAGGAATTCCATTTTTGCTTTTAGTCTGCGACACCACTTAGAAACCACTTTCATAGGTCACAGATCTCAGAAACCTGAAAGCTTACATTAAGATTGTGGGGGTTTTTTAACCAAAAATCAAATCAAGTGTTTAGTTTTTTTCATCAGGTCTAAAATAGCTAGTGGATTTTCTTCCTTTGCTGTATTCTGTCTTTCCATATTTACAGCCCTGTATGGTCTGCTGAACAAGAGAACATGCTGCAACAAATCTCAGCTGTAAAAATGTCTTTTCTCAGAGATGGTTGGGACATTTTGGTTGCTGGCACAGTTTTATCTGTCTTTCCCTGCTCTCTTCCTCCTTCATTTAAATAATACGATATATGAATATAAATAAAAATGGAACTCTCCTGTTATACCTTATTATGTTGTTAGCAGTGACAAATATCTGTTTTCTCAGAGCACTCACCATGCTTCCTTTTAGCACCTTGCCTAGATTTTCTGAAATAGGATATCAGAATGCTTTACTCTCATGGAAACTTTGGAATTTTGTATCCTGTTACACCCGTTTAACTGACTTTTTTCTGACTATTTTGTTGCTTAAATAGCGTATATATATATCACACACACACACGTATTTCTAGAAATACCACATTAATAGCATGTACACAGGTATCAGTAGGGTTTTATACCAGATTTGCATGTAGCCTATTGTAATGCCTTGCATCAAATCAAGTTCTAGTGCCTTTTCTGCTGCACTGGAACTGAATGAGGCTAAGATCTGTCAGATTCCTTAGCTCTGAGTAATCCCCATATAAGCCACCATACATCATATGTTCTCCTGCTATGTCCTCACTGTGTGGGAAAAGCAACCAAGCATCCATCCTCAGTGACTAAAGGTACTAGTTACACAGCAAGAAATTTTCAGGCGGTGAAAATCTCTGGCCAAAAAAGAAAAAATAGTGTTTATGGTGGAAAAAAATAGCCAATAGCCAAGCACATAAAAAAGAGAAAGGCTCATTTGTCACATGTTTCCGTTATTGACATCTTGTGTCAAGTCAAAACCAGGAGAACTTCTTGCATTGACAAGTGAGTAATGACAGTGTACAGCAATCCTGATGCCAGGGGGGAGAAAAAAACAATCAAAAAACCAAAACCAACAAAAAAAACCCCATCCAACAGCTAAAGGCATGGATGGGAATCTGAAAGCTTTAAAATTTCTTTTGGAAGTTCCAGGCTTTTCTCTTAGACTACAGGAGCTACAAATCAAATTAGACTTCTTAGCTTTAATGTCACTTGTAGGTAGAATTTGTCTGGAAATTAAATGGGAAAAACCAAAAAAAATCTAAGAAGGTAAACAAAATCACTGTGAATCTTCTATTCCTCTCTGTCTTCTATCAAGAAGAAAACTAATTCTGTAAGTTAAGTGCAAACAATTGGTAACTTTGAAATCAGCATGCTCTTATCTCCTCATCCCATGCTGAGCTCAAAGTCATCAATTTTATATCTGCATCTTTATTTGAAGAAATTTCAAACTTTCTCTCTATTTTATATGGACAGTATTGAAGTTAAATTTTTATTATTTTGATATTGAAGTTTAAATTTTTAAATTTTAAGTCATGCCAAGAAATCAAATATTGAATACATAAAGTATATGAGTAACTACATGCCAAACTACACTAAATTCTTCTCTTACCTGGAATGCATGCAAGTAAACCTTGAAAATTACCCAGTTTTCACCTCCATGTTTTGATTTTGCCTATTATGTGATAAATAAAGTGTAAAATTTTAAATTAGTGTTTTCATAAATGTATAGAAAATTGAAAATCTGTTTCAAAATGAAAATAATGTCTTGGTCATAACTCCTCACATTTTCAGTCAATTTCAGCTGAATAACTAAATGTAAAAGACATGAATTCTTTTGACACAGTGTTGGCCCCCTTGCTTTTGTAACACTAGCAAAACAAATCTTGTTAAGCCTATAAAATAAACTAACAGAGAAACATATATTGTTTGAGTCTTAAACAAAAATAATGCTTTTAAACTGTTGTCTTCTTCTTGAATGTCTGTGTTGTATAGGTACGTGTTATTTGGGTATGATTTATATTTATTCTGAGCATGTATATCTACTTGAAAGAGTGCCTATGAGGAATGCTTAAGCTGTGTGGAAGGCACAGATTAAATCGTATCAGTACTGCTGAGTTCAAAAGCAAGGACCTTCATGTGTTTTTTCTGCTGCCTAGTCCCATGCTGATTCAGAAATATTTTCAGAATTTTACATTCTCTTCTGGTCTCGTGTTACTCGCATGGATTTTTCATGACAGGTTACTTATTAGGAAAACACAATCTCAGAATATAGAATACTGGCATATAAATAGTTTTATTCAAATTATTTTTTTAGGGATTTAAAAAAACTCAAGCAATTACAAAGCATGCAAGGTATTATAATGAAGTACTTTAAATTGTAGATGAATCTGCAACTCTTTCCCCTTCATTAAAAAAATAATTAATCAAGCTTAGAGTAGGTTATTATTCAACATTTTGAGAATACCGACTGCTAAATTATTGGATTTACTTCTACCATGTAATTGCCATTCTTTTAATTATGGAATTTAAAAAAAAAAATCTGTGAAAGTCAAGTTTAAAACTTTCCATGGTTACCTTTATATTGTCACTTCTTTATATTTCAATTTCTTCACATGTACATTGATTCTTATCTTATTTACAATGATAATGAAGTTCAAGATTTTTACCTCTAGATTCAAATGAAAGTAAAATATTATTTTGTACCATTAAAAAGAAAAATCTTTCCTTTCCTTTCCTTTCCTTTCCTTTCCTTTCCTTTCCTTTCCTTTCCTTTCCTTTCCTTTCCTTTCCTTTCCTTTCCTTTCCTTTCCTTTCCTTTCCTTTCCTTTCCTTTCCTTTCCTTTCCTTTCCTTTCCTTTCCTTTCCTTTCCTTTCCTTTTTCCTTTCCTTTCCTTTCCTTTCCTTTCCTTTCCTTTCCTTTCCTTTCCTTTCCTTTCCTTTCCTTTCCTTTCCTTTCCTTTCCTTTCCTTTCCTTTCCTTTCCTTTCCTTTCCTTTCCTTTCCTTTCCTTTCCTTTCCTTTCCTTTCCTTTCCTTTCCTTTCCTTTCCGTTGGGTTTGTTTTTAGTTTAGGTTTTAATATTTCTGAATCTTGTATGTTATTCAGTCATGCTGGACCATCTAAGAGCTGTCATGCTTCTTACAAATCTCTGAATAAGGTTACTGAAGTGTTACATAAAACGGCTCTGCAATTTCAGTATGTGCTATATTTCTCATCTTAAGATTTTTTGTTACAAAGGTCAATAACTAAAAAACTTGTGGAAAAAAGGTGTTAATAGAAGTGCACACAACTGCAGCAGCTCAACCAAATCTAAGACTATGGAAAATATGAGGGATAGTTTGAAGGACAAACAAGGGAGTTATTTTTAGTGTTACACTTGTAAGTCTGAAATCATTCTTTTTTCTCAAATCTCAAGTCTAACCTATGTTAATAAGTAAGATCTTTTATAATGACAAATCTGAATATTAAGAGAAAATTAGATACAGAAAATAGATGGATGCTGCCATATGCAAACACTGCAAATTGCTAGATGCCTGGTTTCAGAGAGCAAAGATAAGTATTTTCTGAAATATGGATTTAGAAAAGGTGAACATTTCTGTTTCCCAGATAAAAACTTAGGTGATCACAGCTGCTTCTGATGATCTGTGGATGGTCTAGACACAGAGTAGTGAAGCAAAATATTTGCCTATTTCTATATTTCATTCTTTGTGATCACTACCTTTTGATATTTTTGCATACTATGATGGAGATATGAAAGATGAATAGAAAATTAATAGTTTTAAATGCCATGAGAAAAAAATATTTTTTATGACTAAAAATCCTAAGTGAAAAATCCAGGATCTTCGTGACTTCAAAGTAAAATAGAATGCAAATGCATATGTTCCCCACTGAAATAAATTTTCTATTTCTAAAAAAATATTTTAAAAAGTTAAAACACTGATTGTGTGAAATTAAAATTTAAATTTCCAGCATACAATCTGCATTTCCATGCGTCTATGTACATGAAAATAATAAATGGACAGAAATTTTCTGGTTTTGGATGATGTACTAGATGTAAGAATAAAGATTGTCTTTCATACAAAATACCAAAAAGAAGTTTAAAAACTAGATTGGAAAAAAAGAGTATTTCACATAAAAAATACATTCTAAAAACAACAAATCTGAATGATTACTCTAAACAGCAGATACCAAGGCCTGAACTGCAATTTAATACTTCTGTAAGTTTTAGCCTTAGTCAGTTATTGTATCAGCTTGCATCTATAAATACCTGCTGCTAACTCTAGATAAATACCATTTAGCTCAAGGAATTCACAAACACGGGTACAAGCTGTGCTCCAGGCCCCATTTCTGCTGCTGTAAAGTAGGGACATCTCTGGGGTAATTGCATCAGCTGCCTTGTGTTACACAGCAATTTTAGGAGGAGAAGTAAACTACAGTAGTGAACATAACAACAGCAACTCAGTGACATTTCTAGTGTTGATGGGAAAGCTCACCAGCTTGGTGCCAGGACCTCTCCACAAAAACAATGATCATTTATTAGTTACAGATTTCTGATCTGTTTTTATGAACTTTTATAACAGTGATTGACTGCAAGCCAACTCACGTTTTTGGATAACCACCTGGCATGGCATGAGCCGATCCTCATATTGAAGAAATCTGAATGGCAGGTCACTTGTTCAGTGACCAGGAAAAACCTCTATTATGACTGGAAACAAACTTCTAGTAGCTGAAGGAAGAGTGCCGACAAGACAATTGGAGAGGGACCTTTTACAAGGGCAAGTAGTGATAGGATGGACAAGGGGGAATGGCTTCAAAGTGGAAGAGAGTAGTGTTAGGTTAGATATTAAGTTGACTGCAAGGGTGATGAGTCATTGGAACAGGTTGCCCAGACAGCTGTGGATGCCCCATCTGTAGAAGGGTTCAAGGCCAGGCTGGATGGAGCTCTGAGCAACCTGGTCTAGTGGAATTTGTCCTTGCCCCGGCAGGGGAGTTGGAAATAGATGATCTTTAAGATCCCTTCCAACCCAAACCATTCTGGGATTCTCGGAATATATTGTATTGAAATGTTGTGATACGTTAAAATGAAGGAGTTTAAATACATGATTAAGATAAAGTGGGGGAAAAAAGCCCACTGTAATTGAATAATAACCAGATACACTTTATTATGTCTGAGGAGTTACTCTGAAATATTAGCAGGAACCACTTAAATAAGGAAATTTTCTAAGTATATGATTTACAGGAAAATTATGAATGCTTAAAACCTTTTCAAGGAGTAAAAATTCTTCAGAATATCTACTAATTTATTCTGCATACAAAGTAAAGGTCTAGAAAATGTATATGCAAATGCATATCTCAGAGGTACCTTGCACATTTGAGAAGAAAACATATTGTACATAATATTTACAACAGAATGCCTTAAATTACAGCCAATCCATACAGTTCACAGATAAATCATGATATTACCCAGAATCCTGATATGGTATCAAGACATCATTCTTGTGTGTTATTTGAGGGGGATATAATGCTGTTCTCACTCTACTTAATTGATGATGACAGTCATGAGACAGTGCTATATTTGATTTATACTATTTATTGAACTTGAAGATTTAGCTTGAATCTCCTGCCCAGTTTTTATAATCTTCTTTTAAGTGTAGAGCTCCTGGATATTGAACCCCTCATAATTATGATAACAGTGTGACTCTAAAAATCTTGAAGATGAACATGTTAGATGAGTAAAAGAAGGATGTCAAGGACTCAGATTTCGAAGTGAAGGAATGCAAAAATTAGTGTGTTAGTTTAGCTTTGGGTGGGGGTCAAAACAGAGCTTTTTCAGCCCTTGGTGTAATTAATGAATTTCTGTTCTAATTTTTTTAGAAATAAGTGAACGATTCATTGGGGATTTACATTGGTCTTTGAGCAACGTCATGACAGAAGTATTCTCTTTCAGAGGATCAGGTAGAGTCAGACAGAGCAGCTTGTCTCTAAATGAAAGCCATATATTTCAATCATCTCTTTTAGGAACAGTTCCTTATAATGCATTCAGTAATTATAATAGTTTGAAAAAAAAAAAAGATGCAAGTCCTTTGAAAATATGAGTCATTGGGAAGTTGTTGGCTCATATTAAAATATATCAAACACATATAGGACACATACTGATATCTTGGTATCAATCTCACACATCTCTTTAATGTCCAACTAGCTATGCAGATGAGAAAAACTGGAATTATTAAAAATCTAACAATTTAGTCATTAAAACATGGGTTTTCAAAGTCTTTCAAAGGTTCCATCTGAAAAGTCTTCATGAATTTATAATAACATAACATCAATTAACAAGAAATATACTTATGAATTAATAACTGATCACATGAAGAAACAAAGACCAGAAAAAAACTTGAGTATTTAGTCAGTGTTTATGCAAAAAATACATCACCAACAGAATATCAAAATTCTGTACTGAAAACTGAGCTTTATAATAAATGTCTGTATGAACCAGAATAAGTTGTGAATGCTGATGTCTAAATATTTTCTAATGATGAAAAAATATTTGGAACAAGGCAATTTTTCATATTTGCTTTTTAAAAACCCTGTATACACAAGAATGTTATTAAAGCTTTCTCATGATACTGTTGGTACCCAAAAATAACCACCAGCTAATGAAAAGAAACACACATGAAAACCCTTTAAAAATTTTGGCTATAGACACAGACAGATAGCATAGGTCTATTTCTATTATTGAGGCCCAGAAAAATGTTTTGGAGCTATTCTTCATAGGTTGTTGGAAAAAATGTACTGCTGAGAGCCAAACAATAATAATGATGAAGAATGCGAGGAATGTTTTTGAAGGAACTTGTAAAGTGCCACTATATCACTTATAAATTTATATTGTGGTCGTATTGAAAGCCGTATTTATGCAGAAATAGAAAAGACAATGTAGTAGAACAAACAGGGAACAGAGAAGGGTAAGGCAGATTATTAAAAGTATTGTAGAGCTTTCACACAAGAAGATTTTTCAGCCTGGAACATATATAGGATATATATAAAATAAGGAATGATTACATTCTGTTTCTGATAAACTAGATGCTAGGGTGGAAAAGATAATTTTATCAGTGGTTTAGAGACAAACAAAAGAGTTTTTTTTCTTTTTTTACATAAAAATAATTATTAAAATAATTCATGGGGAATACTTCCAGGAAAATAAATGCCAAAGTTCCTAAATAATCAGTCAAGAAAAGTCAGATGAGTGATATCTCTAGAGTTCCTCTCAGCTTTTTTTTTCTTTTATCTGAGATTCTTATTATGACTCATTATGAGAGATAAGGTCTTAGACTAAATTGTTTGTGTCTGTGTCTCTCTGAGTATTCCTAGTCATAACCTTGAACATGCTTTTTCTGGATTGATAAAGATTATCTTGGGGGTAATCATTAATCCTCTTCCAACACTTTTTAAACTATTTCTCCTATCTCAATCTGACTGGTAACATTTTTTTACCTAGGAATACTAATGTTACACATGGTTACAGAGAATCCTGTTTTGTTAAAAATTGGAAGCCAGATAAGAAAGGGAAGACTAAGTGAAAACTATTCCTCAGTTTATACGCTTCAGTTCATTTCTAGATCTGGACAACATCAAAATCAGGTCTCACTGAAAGTTATTAGCACTAGGTTATAATACAGATTCATACACAGTTTGTATAGTAGGGAGGAGCCACTGAGACCATCTAGTTCAACTCCCTGTTAAAGCAGGGGTTATGTTTAAGAGCCTTATGCTTACAATAAGAAATTTGGATCGACAAGGCTTGCACAGTCAGAGAATCTAAAGTTCCTATTCCCCAGGATTCACAACACTTTTATGATAATGGTGTATGAAGTACAATAAAACGTTGCATTTTTATGTGGTGTTAAATTGTCACAAGCACTTTCATTTCCAAAATGTTATATCATTTTCTAATAGCTAATGAATAAATGTCGTAGTCTTTTATGTAAAAAATTAAATTTCAATTATTATATTGAGTCTAGAAGAGCTGGAATTCAGTGTGGTACTGATTTCTATCTGCATAAGTTGCATCATACAAAGGATTTCTGTGAAACCTAAATTAAATAAAAGGTATGGAAATTGCTCTGTAACCACAATAGTAAATACATAAAATTGGAAATTTTAAAAACTCTTATCCCATTACAAAAGTAATGGTCTTTTCATAATAAAAACAGAGTTCAATAAGCTTTGTATTACAACTTTGCAGAATTTGTAGCAAATTACAGGAAATAATCCAAATTTTGATAGGATGACATTATCATATACAGAAGAGAATAATATTAATATCCCTTTCATGGTCTATCTCTAGACATGATAAAAGGTGGGATAAAAGCAAGAGCTAGCTGTGGATATATTGAAAAAACATCATTACTATATTACATTTTTCATGCAGTGGAAGCACTTTTCTGTGCTCTGCCTTGACCCCTTTATTCCTTCTAGCAGGCATATATCCTCAAAGCCACCAGTTGCACATTAACTCATTTTCATTTTCACCTGTGGCATTTTCTTTGCTCATCACTTTTTAAATTTGTACAAGTCCTGACCAAACATAAAGTGATTACATTACAAAAAGTACCAAGGTTCATCCAAAAATGAGCATCCTCTCCTGATAAAAACTGGAAGATCGCAGTGACCACAAGACTCATCAAGCTTAAAACACTTGAACTTAAAGAAGTAAACAAAAATGATAAAAATTTGCATCAAATATTTCTTTGATGTTGAATAATCCTTGTGGATCTTATTTTTCATTGCTATTTTGCCACTTGGGCATTACATTACTTTTATAATAAAAGGAGACAGTTAGAGGCAGTGGGCACATCATAGGACAGTATATGTTGCAAAATTAATTTCTGTACAGAGAAAATAATTTCATTTGGTGTAATACTCTTTCTATCCTGAAACAACTGTTCCCATGAGTATGAGGGAAATTTTCTGTTAGAAAATTATTATGAAGCTGAATCAGGTTTTTTTTTTTTTCTGTTTCAAGAACATTAAATGTTTGAAGTTCCTAAACTACTGGAAATAGTATTTGTATTTAATTTTAGATTTCCCGAAAATACATCCATAAATGCTATTTTTTCTTAAAACATTAGTGCAAAGGAGCAGTAAAATAGACATAACTCTCTTCAATAGATCAAACCTGGAAATGGAATAGAAAACGGATGAGCTTTTGCAAAATAAAATCCTTGCACAACACTGAGACCAAAATTAGAAGGCTTTTGGTGTATTTGAAAAGAATGTTAAGGTGAAAGTTGCATGTTAAGGTGAAATCAGTATGTTAGAATAACACAGGTGATGAAGTGAAGAGAAAACAGAGAAGCAAAGATGGGCCGTTCTGCTCTTTTCACTCTTTAGCAGGAGCACTGAGCTGCTGAACTGATGACTGCTCATAAATATCTGCAGTACAGTTGGTCCCAGTACCAACTATGACAGCTTTCAATAAAACATTCATTGTGATGCTTGGAGGTCTTCAGAGGTACATAAAATAGTTCCCAAACTGCACATTACATGCAGTTTTCCATTATACACTGCACAAAATGTCCTTGACATTCAAGGGTTTGCCATACATATTTTAACATGCATCACTCCAGGGTGTATTTGAAAATACCCTCCACTTGCCTTTAATAATAATGACTTGTCAAGTAGAATCCAGATCTTGGTTAATCTAACATAATACGGACTTGGTGGTTTTTATTAACTGTCAAATGGAGCCCAATAGCCGTCAGAAACATTTTTCCCTTCTGTCATGCAGTTGTTCCCAGCATGTTTCATTTGTGACCACTAATGTAAAAGGTTAATAAAGTGCAGTATTAAATGTCATTAATATTCAATATGCGTGGCAAATGAATAATTTTGCAGATCTCTTATTTTAAAGTTGTTGGGATGTTAATGTGGCTATTCTGCAGCCTTGCACAAGTGCACCATGCTGCATGCATTTGCAATTTGTCTGTGAAGACTCTCTGGCACATTACACTCTCTGAACTTTTAATAAAATTCATGTGACTGCTTCATAAATCTGAGGGGTTTATCTTGCTTCCAGGTCTATCACCTTCCCTTCTACTTTTCTCTTATTGCTCTCACCAATTATGGTAATCTAATATTCTTTCATAAACATTTTATCCTATGTCAATCATAAAATGACCGTAGAAAACAAAGAGAAGGTCAGATTTTCAAATATCTATTTGCTGTCAGTTTGAGGCTGACTATCAATGAAAACAATGTTTGTTTTATTCCATAGTGTTATGCTTCTCAAATAAAGAAACTAAGTCAAGCCCCCTTATGACTATAAACAAATTGCCTGGGCAACAGTCAAGCTTACTAAAAATTCAAAAAGTTAGGACACCAGAGATACAGCTGATGTAACTATCATAGATTTGTTGTGACAATGACACAAAAATATTCTACTGAAAACTGTTGTCTATATGTTAGTGACATTGGCAAATGAATTTGATAAAAAAAAAATAGTCTTAGAATGAGATATGAAGTAGTATAATCGGCTTATCTAGAGATTATTAACCTGCTTTTCAAACGTACTTATTGAAAATTATTTCTTCATGTTTCTTCCAATAACTCTTAACTTTCTAGACCCTCAAATGCCTCCATTAACCAGGATAAAGGCAATGTTATTATGTTCAACACATTTAGCTATTACTTATCTACCTGCTTATATACCTTCTTTAAGAAACATATTTAGATTGCAGCTCAAGCCAAAATATTTTTGCTTATCTTTTAAAATAACCACTTCATTTGAAATTGTAAACTCACACAAAATTTCCTATCAGTCTAATCAGCAATAAAATTAATTCCTTGTAAACATGAACGTGTCAAACATGAGCCTTAGTGTATGTCAATGTTGCTACAAAATATCTTTCAGTTATCTCTCCTAACATTGACCACCACCAGGGAAATAATTTTCCAGTTACTCGGTGTCCAGCCTAAGCTATTAGTCAGTGTTATTGCTTCTTGTATATGCAGAATACAAGTCTACCAACTTGTAACTTTTTGCTTTCAGAAATGTGAAAATCAGAGTTTGATCAGTAATTTTAAGGTTATCTTAGAAAGGCAACTTGTATTCTGCTTCTGGCTAGAAGCGTATATCAACATTAGTGTGTTGTCTGTGTGAGAATCAGACAGATGAGCTGTACCAATTCCTTTCACTATACTGTGTGTTTAAACAGAAAAAGGAAACCTAATACTTTTATGTGGGTTTCTTAAGTATCAATTTGTGATGAGGAGAAATTGATGACAACTTATGTTGTTAAGGACCATGTGAAGCCTGTTTAATTTTAGACCATTTCTGACCTATTTAGTAATTCTGTTAGTTCTTATCAAAGTTTCTTAGAAGACAGAACAGAAACATTAATATCCTCCCTCTTCTCTGAGAGGACATTTTATAATTTAAAAGTATTTGTGGCTAAGTTAAAATGTTAAAACTAAGTCAACAGATTAAACTTGAAGGCAAGCTCTATTGGAGAATCACACTTCCAGCCCAGGTGACCATGAGCAAGCTCTTACCTTAATGAAGTTCCAACTCCTATTTGCTACTATCTTCTATGAAGATAAAATGAATTACTAAACTCCCAAGACAGCACAAAACAATGTGCCATTTTCTGACCATACAAAATGTTGGTATTTCCATTAGACATTGCTGCACTTCTGTACTATTTTCTACATTTTGATTCTATTAATATTAAAAAAAAATACCTGTTTTTCTTAAGTATGTCAAAAATAGTTGTTTAGAGAAAACTATTACCAGTAATATATTCACAGATATTATTAATGAATAATAAAATTTACCTATTTCACATGGTCATTCCATCAGCTAATTATATACGGAAATTTATTTTCTTGCTGAATTACTGCTTGCCAAAGAGTACTTTTGGCAAACATAGCATCTTAACACTGCCAATTACTTTCCTTCATACACCATATGGAAAAGAAAATCCTGAATTAATGTTTGGAAAAGATGCAATAATTACTTTGATACAAGATGGGGCGGTTGTATTTTATCATATCCTATTGTGTTGTTAATTGGTTTTCACCAGCATAGAGAAATCTAATCATACAATGTGCTCCAAATGCAGGCTATTCCATACATTTGGTCTCATATTATGACAGAAATTGACTTTTGATGATAATATGCACAGAACATGTTGCCAGCTTGTATTATTAGGATCTGCCTCAGTGCTAACATACTCTCTTCAAAATGAAAAATAAGGCAGGAATTCTTTTATTGGTACTAACCATATTAAAAGTGACACAGAGAAAAGAAGAACAATAATGAAAGGAATGATAATTAGTACAGAATTTGTAGGAATGGATGAAAGATAAAGTAAACACACTGCAACAAATGTCAACTTTCATTTTGCTCCCATGGCGATGGGACCACAGTACTGTTGGGCCAAAGCTGGGTGAGATATAACTCAGAGTGGTTCTGGTGGGAGACTGTGGGGGAACTTCTTTGTGGTTCTACTCTGCAACACACATGAAATCTCCAATAGTTGAAGAGACACAAAGCAGGTAAATGCTCTGCAAAAATCACCATGCTCTAGTGACAGTCATTAGAACACCATATTGTGTTACTTGAATGCAGAGCAGCTCCTTGAAGTGGACCTATTCTGCTGAACTGCAACAGATGTACTCAATATTTACAGCAGAAAAATAGGAAAAAGGATTTGACCTCTTGTTCAGTTCTAGGGATTTTCAGCTTCTAAATTTAACCTAAACTCTTTTTTAATCACTGAATTTATATTTTCTATATTTGGGATAAATCTGCATACCAGCCCTTCAGAAAAGAGATGAAGTTCCAGACACAGAAAAACAGAAATAGCCTTAACTATTACCTTCCTCCATTGCCACTTATTTCATTGCAAATGTGCAGTGTGCAGGGTGAGGTAAAATCCTTCATTCATAAATAAAGGGATAGATTTTAAAAATTTGAAAAAAAAATTGGGAATTGCTTAAAACGAAACTGCATTTTTACACAATTTTAATTAAAAATAAAAATATTTTTTAAATATTTA
The DNA here is from genome assembly GCF_049639895.1 of Pseudopodoces humilis. Classification (NCBI taxonomy): domain Eukaryota; kingdom Metazoa; phylum Chordata; class Aves; order Passeriformes; family Paridae; genus Pseudopodoces; species Pseudopodoces humilis. The sequence goes on from NC_142200.1 coordinate 54,085,871, forward strand.
AAATATTTTAGAGTGGCCAAAAGACACTCCGGAATGAACTCTCGGTGGAGGTAATTCATGCCTTGTTGTATGGTGACAACCCTTCAGCCTCGTGGCCAGCAGTGGAACACTATGAACAAATGCCATACAGTTTATGCCTTACTATACCTTACTGCTTCATTAAAATGAACCAGTTTACTAAACTGGAGAGATGAAGCTTCACCCCCTACATGCCTGAATGAGTCTTTGAGCAGCACAAAAGTCGCTTTCAACTTTCTTCATGTCAAGCCCCTCACGGTAACTATTCACCATGAGAGATTTGTTGGCTGTTCTTGAATGCAGTCACTGCTTTCGTGCTGTGGCAATCCATGTATTTGCAAGATAATGAGTTGTGGGAATGCCTAGATTCTGCACCCCTACCTTTGCTTTTAACTGTCCTCCTGCCATAATAAAACAAGTTTTTGGAAATACATGTGAAATAACTATTTCTGAAACAGCAATATACTATACTTTCAGTATTTTGAATGCAACAACGCTGTCAAAAACAGTGCTTACAGAGCCACAAGTTTCAAAAGAAACGTTTCCTCACAGAATTGCTTAGGAAATATTCATTTGAAGCTGGAAGGCAAAATCTAGACGTGGTAAATGTAAATGCATTTGCTACAGAATTATTCCCAATCCCACAGAAAGTGAGTTGATAACTGAAAATGGTAGACTTGAAATACTTACTGGGTTCATGGATAAATTAATGTAATTAATAAAGACAGAGTTTATTAATAGCTTTATTAATGTAATTAATAAAGACATAGCTAACTGCTAGTAACATGGCATTGTCATGTTTCAATAATTTTAGAAGCTTATATGGTCCATAATTACATTATCCCAAACTCGTTCATTGATCATGTAGATTTTGTTCCAGTTACATTTAAAAAATTGTTTTTGCTGGTTTTTTTTTTTTTGCACACCATTTCTTTTTCAAGATATTACTTTATACAAGTTTTGTTCTCTATCCTGTATTTTTCTTTAGTGTTCTTTCCATCAGCCTCCTAGAAACAAGAAAGGTTTGCTATAGTGCTCTCTACAACTGAGGAAACTGGTCAGAGTATTTGATAGTGCCTGTATCCTTTCATTCTTCACAAAATGCTCATTTACTTTTTCTTATTTTGCAGCTAGTTTACTGCAGGTAGCTAGCTAAAAACTGAACTACAGACAGGAGGAGTGGAAAAGGATGTTGACTCCAGTGAGGTTATTACAAAAATGGTAATAAAAATTACCACGGTTTTCATTTTAATCTTTTAAATTTACAACTTCTTCATATAAATATAATTTTCATCATTGTTCATTGAAAGGGCTATCCACTTCAATGAGATTTAGAGATGGCATATTTATTTCAGTTATTATTGCTTCAGTAGGAAACTTATCATTACTTCTATAAAATTGTGACCTCTGCTTTTTCTTCTCTTTTTATCCTTCTAAATGTCCATTTCTGTCACTAAATAATGCTTTGAGTACATTATCGAACCTTTTTGTAACTATTCATGCAGAGTAGAGACATGGTTTTTTATTTGCCTAATCGGTATCACACTTTTCAATTTTCCTAGATCATTACCCTTGTCATGTGTCAGAATACTTTGGGGGCCAATGAATTCAGCTAACAATTAAAAAAAAAAAAAGCAAAATGTTAGTTGCAGGCAAGTGATTCCTTTCTGTCCAAAATATTCTCTGCAATATGTAGACAGACATTTGATATTATAAATGGCTTTTCTTAATACACATTTTGGCCCTGGCTAATATAGGAGTGCTCAAAATAGAATACTTAGTCATATTTGTGGGTATGTATAGGGCACAGTATAGAAATAATTGGATTTGAAAAAAGGTCTCTAGAAGGTCATAGCTCCTGATGGTGCTTCATATAAAATTTACATGCTAAAAATTGTAATTATAGTTTGGGCAGATACTAACACAGAGTGCAGGCTAATGCTGGCTAAGGTTTCCTGTTCTAAAGTTGTTTTAAGTTGTTGATAATTTTGCTAGACTTTAGACATTTGGAATGAACTGTGCATGCTGTGCCACTTGGACTACAAATTTTGACATAAAAGGATCCACAGGCTACAAAAGTGTATATAGAGGGGAGAACTGAAAAACAAAAAATAGGGGAGGAAAAAAAAAAAGAAGGAAAAAGAAGTTTGTGTAAAAGAGATGGGTTAAGAATGCTTCTTGTTAAGAGACAGTAATATGTCTATAATTTTGGACAAGGGTGTCAGTAAACCATTTTTCAACTTTCTGCCACTTCTGTTTATCAAGAAAAAAAAAAATGTTAGGCCACACTTCCGTCATGAATTCCAAATCCAATGACATTATTGACATGCATTCAGGAGAGATCTGTTAAAGATTTACTGCTGAGCTCTGAAGCTGAGTTGCATTTCATCCAGAGAGGGGGACACAGTTTCCATTTGCTGAAGAATTCCGAGCCTACAAAGAAGTAATCAGCCACAGCCAGAACTGACCTGAACTTGTACTGCTTCACGTGACAGACCCATGAGCACAGACCTGAAAAATGAGACATAAGTTTCTTTGGGATTTATTCCCTTTTCTTTAAGCTTCAGGAGAGTGAGGAGTGAATGAAATCATAGATTGTAGAGAAGTTGTGGGACAAATGAGAGTGTGGTGAATAAGAAGTGGATATAAGGAGAACTGTGTTATCTGAGAGATAAGCAGAATGGCTGAATCAGTAGGGAGGAAAGCTGTTTGCTGATAGGGATTTCAGAGATGCATTAGTATTGTACAAGAGAAGAATTATTATCCCAGGGTTCAAGATCATGACAGAAGAAGGGGTTGAGGGGAAAAAGGATTAAATGAAGATAAAACAAGAAGAGTAGAGGCAGAAATATGTTTTGGGTTTTGTTCCTCATTTGGCATAGTCTCATCTACAGCTGTAACTGATTGCAAAGTTGTGAGATCCTACATTAATCTTCTGACAGAAAAGGCTCTCTAGAAAAATATATTCCTCTCTGAGTACCATTTCCAAATTAAAAAAAAAAATCATGCTCTGGTATGATTTCTTAATTTTAAAGGAAATTGTCTTCAAGAATCATGTAAATAATTTTAAAGTTGACCTTGAATTTTATAATACTATCAGTAACATTTTCAGTACTGTATTACTACTGGAAACTTTCTCCAATAATGTATTATTAGCATATTTTGAAAGACAGAGCAGCTCTCTTTTTAAAGGTCACAGCTTCTCAATTCAAAAGGAACTGGGGGCAAGAAAAAACAAAACAAAAGAATGGTGATAAAAAAGGAATATGAAAAGGAGAGAACTTAAACAGCAGGAGCTAATCTTCGGGTAAGAAGATGAGAATTAAATTGACACTGAAATCTTGAGGTTTTTTGGAGTGGTTTAAGTGATATTTGGTCTACTGACAATGTTATAGGACAAGGAAAATTTCATTTCCACTCAGTGTAAGCAAGGAATTTAAAAAAAATGTCTGGGCAGGTTCTTGAACTTCAACAATTATACTCATTCAGGAGCATCTTTGTTTTTAAAGTCTTTTGTACATAAATAAGTAATATTTTACAGAGGGAAGTGGTTTATATTTGAAATATATGGGATATATTGATCACAGGGTGTGATGCACTTTGTCCGATAGTTCATTCTTTTTCATGTGACTGAAACAGTGGCAATTTTTTAAATACTTCTGTTTCTTTTTCAGCAGTTCATCAAAATAAGGACTGGTTAAATTCCAGATACCTAACTGTTTTTTAATCTTTATTACAGCATAGGTTTGCAGAAATGTAACAACTGTGGTGTTCCTCTGAAATCAAAGTTAAAATGCACTGCCTTTTGGCAGCATTTAAGCATTCCTCCAGCAGTGGAAACAAGTGTGTTTTAGTCAACAGTCCCAGAAAATATTTGATGTTTGGCAACACCATGGAGGCACTCAGCCAATCACTTTCTAACCTGAAGGTATAAAGAGACAGACTGCAGTGGGGGTTTACAGAAGTACTTGAACCGCAATACAGCAGGTGACAACAGATACAGTAGAGAACAGATATGGGACAAAGGGAAAAATTCTGCTCATTTATCTCTCCCAAAGAAAGACTATTACAGATCAGTGGTTCCTTTTGCTTTCCCATTTTTCTGTAATCATTACATACATATCGCAGGGGAAAAAAGGGGCAAAATGCATTCTTAAGTATTCCTTTTGTTTATAGAGAGGACTTCTTGAAGCCTTTGGAAGAGCATTTCCTTCATACAATGTAAAAAAATGAATGATAGACTGTGATTGGAATGAAAATAGTGTTCTCTAATGATTTTGAAGTCAAGCAGCAAATAAGAAAAGTGACTGGTAATTCATTATGATTTTCATGTCCATCAATGAAATACCTGAAGCAAGAGAATCTCATAACATTGTGTAGCCACCTTTGTTTCACTAACTGAATTTTCTTTGTGAATAATTATGTAAAAGATGATGAGTCTTTTAGCACATGGATTTTCCTAGTGGATTATAAAAAAGTAGGTGTAAGCATGTTTTTAGATGAAAACTATTCTTTTGGGGTTCTTTCCTCTTTGAATGTTGTTAACTATGCTGTGAGCGGCAAGCATGCAGAAGGGGAAATTCAGTTTTTGTGCTGAAAATATTCTAAATGTTTTCATTTAGAAATTTTGTTTCATTACTGAGTTTCTAGTAATGTGTTAGATTACTTCCATGGGAAGAAGTCTCATTCAGGGTATCCTATACCTGGTACTCCTATTATTGAAAGTGTTCACACAGATGTCTTATTTTAGAGGGAAGACATATTTCATTAATCTGAAGCTTCATCATCCATGTTTACACTACAATATTATGGTGGGTTGACCTTGTCTGTCCATCAAAGATATCCATTCAGCCATTCTTTCTCTTTCCCTCCTCAACTAAGCTCATGAGCTGAGATAAAGAGAGGGAAATCACTTACTGATTAATGTTTGGGGATTTTTTAACTCTAAAGGAGATGCACTTTCTCAGAAGGCACTTCCTGTGGCTGTGGAGCTCAGCTGTGCCCTGTGGTTTGTTGGACCAAGCTGCAACTGGCTATGTAAGGTTCAGAGAAGCCCTAGCCTGTCCTCACAAAGTCTGTCCTCCCACTGCTAGAGCATGGGCTGTAAACCCACATAGACATTTTCTTTACCATTTTGAAAATAATAAATAAAACCCTGTGCCTTTACTTAACATACAAATAAATATTCAGTGTAATAAACTACAAATAACTAATAGTATATGTGAGAAAGGACAACTCATTATAGCTTTATATAGAATAGTGAAGGAAGGTCAAACAAAAGTCTATTACATTCAAAGTTATCAAGGATTTTAAATATTTAAATCAGGTAGCTCAATAATATATCATTGGCAGGAAATAGCTTGATAGATTAATTTAAAACTGAGAAAGAGGATACAGAATAAAAGAGCAGAATTTTCTTTGGACAATCTCTTTTTGCTTTCTTGCATCTTAGCACAGTCAAGAAAATGATACTTCCATGGAAGATTTGGTAAAACCAAATCCACCACATCCTGGTGTATGGAAAAAACAAAGAAATTATGAACAAGGCATGAGAAACTATAGGAGGTCCTGTGAGATGAGCAAGTGCAATTAGGTTGTCAGTAACATCTAGATGAAAATTAATATCAGCTCTCTTATTATGAACTAAACCTGTGAGACCCTACCTAATCTGCAAAGAGAGGTCTGCAAAACTAGGACACACAGCTCAGGAGTAGGTGAACACTAACACTATTAAGATACAAGCAAAAAATTTGATGACAGGATGAGGAGCAATGCCTAGACACCACAAATTTCATCTCAATTTGAGGAAAAGCTGCCTTATGTTCAGAGTGGAAGAGCACTGGAACAGGCTGCCCGGGGAGGTGAGGAGTCTCCCTCTCTGAGTACATTCAAAACTCACCTGGACAAGTTCCTGTGTCACCTGATCTAGGTGGCCCTGCCTTGGAAAGTGGGTTGGACTAGATCATCTTCAGAGGTCGCTCCCAACCTTAATGATTCTGGGATTCTGTGATTTTTACAAAGAAAAGGCTGCAAGCTTAAATGGAGATGGCATGAAGACACGATTTTGTTTTGTCATAACTAGGTCTTTTGCCATTGAGATCCAATAGAATTCTGAAGAAATCCAAATAAGTATCATATATTTGAACTGCAGAATTACTTTATCATGTGGACTTCAGGGAAAAGTATGATACCTGGGTGAGTTTTCTGTAGTAAATACCCAGAATTATTAACTTCAAATATTCTGATGAAAATAGAAATTTTTTAGGATGGGGCAATTCAGCAGGTACCATTAGACAAAACCTTTGTGCCAAGACCGTCGTTTGGAGTGCATCTGTCCCTTCTAGCTACTAACCCTCATATTTCTATAAATTCCTGTTCTAAAAACTTTTGTTTCTTAATCCTGTCTCCTTGTTCCCTTGCTGTCTTTCCTATTGTGTTGAGGTCCTCAAATGTAACATGGAAATTTTAAATCTTCTTTATTATAGAAATAATGCCTGCCCATGAAAAATTCAATGACCATTTTACATAAACAGCTAAAGAGCATTCTGAATTTATCTATATAGAGTTGCCTGCAAATAGAGAGAATACTTTATACAGTTAAATTGACTATATTTTAGGCTCCTAATGTGTTACAAGTAGTGTCTTATAGTCTATCTTGTATCAGCCTCTCACTCCATTTTAGGTTTATCTACATTATTGGCTTTGCTTATTTTACAGTACTAATATGTGATCATACTCCCAGCGATTTTACAATTTAAGCTTTAAAAAACTCTTAAAAAATTTAAAAAAATTCTTTAAAAATAATTTATTTTTACTCTTGGTTTTTAATGTTCAGCACATCAATAGTAAATTTCAAATTAAAAATGGAAAATATTGTGCTCAAGGGACTAATTGTCCATAAAATTCATAGCACTTTAAGTATTTTTAAACTGAAAACTACTGGTTTCTCTTTTTAGTTCTGACCAGATTTAATTCTGTTTTCTGATAGTTCTCAGTAATGGTATCTAAAGTAGGTAAAGCTAGATCCTAAGTTTAGAACTTCAGGCTTTACCCATATGTCAATGCCACTATCTTAAGTGTTAATGGTTGAGAGCCAACCTGTGTGTTAAACTTAACAAAATTTCTTGGGTCAAAATTTCTTAGTTGTGGAACTTATGAAGCACCCTGAAGCTTATGAAGCACTTTTGAAGCAGCTTTTTTTCTTCTCCACATGAATAAAAGCAAACTTTTCCCATAGGTCTGTAAATGGTGCGAAACCATTGCCCTGAAAATGTGGCGTCACAGTCTATTTTACAGCGCTGGTGGTAAGGAATGGCAAGTGCTTACAAACAGAACAACAGTTCACAGCAATTTCTTTTTATTGCAACTGGTATTTGTGACTGCAAGGTGAGAGGATGTGAATGTGCAGAGCATTTGAAGTCTTGAGTATCTTGTTTATTACCCCAGAATTATAGCTATTAACATTACAGACAGGCTTATACATTTGTAGTATGATATTTTAAGGTAAAAAGCATGTCAAGTTTCATATAGAAAGAAGGGCTTTTTGCAAATTTATTTGGGGTGTGTAATTTTTTATTTATTTACTTATTTTATTTTTTTCTTTAAATTTCTTGGGTTTGACCAGTGCAGTAAATTATTTTTGGTAAAAGAAGAATAATTACCTGTTCAGATGCCTATGAACATAAATTGTTTTTAGACTCAATATGCCAAGGCTGAAGAACATAATTTCCTACATACGGTTCATCTCCTCTCCACAAAAATGATAAAATTCTTCTGCTTTTTGATGCTTGTGTCTTAAACAAAGTAGATACAAGTTCTTGCTCTTAAACACACCTTCTTCCCCAGGTAAAATGTATTTAACAACAAAAAAAAAATCTTGTAAAAACAGGATTAGAACTTGGCACCTGTCGAAAGTCTTAGGGTAAATTAATATCATGGAAGTATATTTAAAGCTAGCTATCGCTATCTAATAATTACATAAAATATTCAGAAGTATTATGGTAGTTACGGAATAATCACTAAATACTGAAATGCGTATTTTAAAGTATGGAGCGTAAGGTTGTTTTTTTTTCTTATGCAGAAATTATATTATTTATTCCTTAAGTGAATATATCAAGCCAACACTTCTGTTCTGTCTCATCTTGGGGTTTTTGAAAGTGTGTTTCCTTTTAGCCCATTACTGTATAAAATGCGACAGGAGTGATCAGCTGATATATCATCAAGACAAAACACTTGTGTATAAAGTTGCTTCATCTAACACAGCTGAAAGAGCTTATAATACTACAAACTTTGATGAGTTAGTGAACCTGTGCATTATTAATAAAGGAGCAGTTTGCTGGGGAAATATTGCTTTAAATGAAATATGAATGCATTGCTTGTGCATCAGAGCAGCACTTAGATTTACTTGCACGTTTACAGATAATGAAGCTATAATAAAGTTGAGATCAAATTAAAAACATGAGATTAAAACATTCAGTACTACTTCGTATTTTGCAGATCACTTTTGCTGCTGCCTCGTACTCAGAATTCTCAAGGTCTTAAACACTGGCTATGATAAATGTAATAGCATTAATTTTTTCAGTCTACTGTATTATATTTTATTTGTCTTAATTATCTTTCAAGGTGCTGAAAAACAAAACAACCAAACAAAACCAGAATAAAAATATACCAGATGTCTATGGCTATGGAAAAAAAATAAATTACATGGGTAACCATAAATTAAAATATCTCCATTTGACAGTAATCATCACTGAATAAAATATATCCTTTACCAGAGATTGCTATGACTCTTCTACATATATGGAGTTAATAATCAATCCATAAAATAACTTTAATGGCATAAATATTTTATTTTTTCTCTGATGATGATTTATTTATTGCCCTGATTTTCAAGGATATATGTCATGAAATGTCCACTCTGCTGTTAATGTATTTGGGGGGTTTTTGTATTAACTCTGTGGTTAGTAAGTCTGTAATTTTACAACTGACTGAGCAAGGCAGAATGAAAACCAATGCCTAAGTATTAAAGTTCTGACGTTATATAATTATGATTTTTTTCAGTCACCCTGAAATCGTCGCTGCCTTCAGTAGTAACATTTAATCACAAATGAATATTTTAAATTATATGTATATCTATCAAAATGTTGTGGTGGGTTGATCTCAGCAGGTTGCCAAGTGCTCACCAAGCCGCTCTATCACTGCCTTTCTTACTGGGGTGATGAAGAAAATAAGATTGAAGAAACCCCCTAACTTTTAGGTCAAGACAAAGGCATTTTATGGAAACAAATGAAAAATGCCAAAAAATCTAGTTCTACACTTCTGATCAGAAAGTTATACCTGTCTATTTTCCAGGAATTCAGGCTTCAGCACACACAGCACTTTCTCTTGAAGGAAAACACTGTAAGTAACAAATGTCCCCCCTCTTCCTCTTCTTTTCTTAGCTTTTATATTTGAGCAGATGCCATGAATATGACATGGTGTGGCACAGAACATGGCATGGAATATTCTCTTGGTGAGTTTAAATCAGCTGTCCTGGCTGTGTCTACTCCCAAGATCTTGCTCACCCCTAGCCTAGTGGTGTGTGGGGAATGTTGGAAAGACAGAGCTGATGCTGTGCCAGTATTGTTCAGAAGTAGCCAAAAAACTGAGCTGTTGTCAACACCTTCCTAGCTACCAATGGAAAGCACAACACTGTTAGGGCTGCTGTGGGGAATAGTCTCAGCTATACCAAATAGAAGCATGTACTTGTATGTAAAAACATGTTTTGTTTTTTTTTTTCATAGGTGTATATGTGTGTATGATACCTGAAATTATGGGAAAAAAAAAAAAAAGAAATCTTTGTTCTTTTGAGTTATTAAAAGCAACACTCATAATTAAAGGGATCCTAATATGGGTTTTGCATAAGCAATATGCTTGTCTTTTACATGAGCCTTCTGAAAAGCATTTTTTCAGAAGTCTGACAAGAAAAGTTTTTTGTAGTGAAACAGAATAGAAGAATATTTTTAGATGAATAAATGTTAAATGCAATCAGTTTGAACTTAGGAAACTTGAAGAAGGTTAGATAAGTTTGTGTCACTTTGATACATAAAATATAAAAACTCAGTTAAATAACATATTAAGAGAGAAAATAACAATGTTTTTATCTATAATATTTTATCCTTAATCCCTTGAATCTGCCAAAAGTAGCAAATGAATTTTTCAACAGCTAGGAATGGGATGTTTGTTGTAAGATAAGAACAACATTTTCTTCAGGGGGCAACTTTCAAAATGCTTCTCAGTTGAATAACCTGGAACAGTTTCAGCCAGTGTGCACAGGACGTGGCTAAAGAGAGCCAGAGGTTCTTTATAATTTAGAACACTGCCTAAATACTTTGTGTTGCTGGGCTGAGAAGCAACACTGATAAAACAATATTCAGATGCAAATCAGCTTGAAAAATATTTCTAGACTACCTATATGAAAGACTAGAAATTGTTTTTTAACATATTTTTCTGTTAACATTTTTTTCAATCCAAGGATCTTTAGAAGTTTAAACATTAGATTTGCATTTATGCTGAACGGTACTGTAGAGTAATTGAATTCTGTGAGTTGCAGCCTCGAAAAATTGTCTGTTGTCAGGTCATGGTCCAGTCAGGATTGTATCCATTTACTGTAAAGTTTTTCCATACTCTTTATTCAATACAGTACCCACAGAATGTGATTATAATTCTGTAGTGTTGACTTACATAAAATAACAATTTTAGGATGTCTTTGTATTTTTCCTTTTTTTTTCACCACTTACATTCTCAGTGGATCTGTTTCTTAACACAAGCATATTTTTTTCAATCATATGAGAAATTAGGACATAAGAAAAATGTATTAGTTGTACATTTTGAACATTAAAATTCTACAATAAGATATGTATTGATTCACAGCTAATGAATTATCCAGTATAAATTCAAATTTGCTATGACACTTTTGTTTAAAGTGAAAGCACTAAAAGCTTGTAACATTTTTTTGCATATACTTATGAAGTATCCAGGAACCACTTTTCTTTGCTTTCAAAGGTTTCATATTTCCTTGAAAGTGTGATGAAACTATATGTGTACAAAAGTAAATGATGAATCTGTTTCTGTTCTTTATTTAAGACTTGAGGAAAAAAAAATAGACCACTATATAAAAGATTGTTTGATATAGAAAATAAATGCTTTTGAATAACTGATGTAGTGTCATTCCTGTAATGGAAAAAAAGTACCAAAAAATGTAATATTCTGCATATAAAATAGCATACATCTGTAAGGTTTACTTCAAAATGAATGTCTTCAAACAGGACTTTTTGAAACAAATCATAACTCTAAAACACTTCTTGCATATTTGCTGACAGAGCACACTGTGTACCATGAAAAATCAATGTATCCTCAACATAGGGTATATTAGATAAGAAGCAGGATTGTTTACCATAGGCTAAGCACCGTGAGCATTCCAGCATAAATTTTTTTATGAGAACTTACTTGCATCTGCCAGCTTGGAATTCATGTGTGGAGATACACAGAACCTTTTGCAATATTCTAGGAAAATCACATGCCTGGGTTGCTGGCTATGCTCTGGATCTGACTTTTATACAGGCATCACCTGAGCACTGTTTTAAAGAGTACCTGACCCTCCCTGCTAAAGCATTCATGTGCAAGGAAGGCTCCAGTCACCCTGGGCTGAGGTCAGATTGAGTTAGGATGTGCTGGAGCTCCCTCTGGCTCACAGTCGTGTAGATTCCCCCACCACATCATCACTTAGCAGCATCAGGCACCCTTTCAGGTTCCTCAGTTTTCCAGGCATACTCCAATGATCCTGAACCTTGTACCCAGATTTTCCAGAAACTTCCAAAGCAGAACACAGAGCCTGTTGCATGAACTGTGGCATCTGGTGGCTCTTCTGTTAGCTGTGCTCTAGGACAGCTCAATTATTCTCCATCAATATTACCTGTTTAAGTTGACAATTTTTCTCACAGTTCTTCGGCATGGCAAAGTTTTTCCTTTCCTGCTTTTGCTGTGAAGGACTTTCAGTTCTCAGCTTTACTAGCATTTGTAGGACAATCCAAAAGCTATCAAACTACTCAAGCACTTAGAAGTTAAAAACTTAGTAGACTTTTAATTTAAAAGAAGTTTAAATTAAGCACTGGAGTGGTAGGAAAATAATAACGGTAATGTTGCTGCTTTGTTTTTCTAAATGCAGTAATAATTAATATATTATTGAATGCAAAGGTTTATTAAAACTTGTAAACTCTAACTCATACCAATAACAACACATCCAGGACCTTGGAAAAAGAATTGTGTGAAAGTGAGTAAGGATGAGACCGTAGTAACAACCCCTGCACCCCTCCACTGCATAATATAAAAAAAGAAAATCAACAACAACTTGTTGGTCTTGAGACTCTACAGAAACAAGGTCATACTAGATGCCATTTGTTTATGCAAATGACCAGCTACTGATGCAGAACTGTGTAATGAGCTAACAAAGCTGCTCACATCTGCCAGCCTAATGGAAATATCCTTAAAAGTGCAAAAAGGCCTGCATTGAAAAGAGCTGGTTGTGCTGGTATCTCTTCAGCCTTCGGTGTGTAGACCTGATCACCCAGAGCCCATTACTCTATTGTTACATGTACAAACATATCTTGTTGTCAGGAAACTACCTTAGTATGTGGAATAAAGCTTTGTTGCTTGAGTTTGCTCTGATTACTCACCATTGAGGAGTGTCTGTAAAAGATAATGAAACGATCATCTGAAAATGTTCTTGAATGCTGTAGTGATCAGATCACTTATCACTTACACTTCTCAATATCTAGCAATATACAGTCTGTCTGGGTTGGTTTTGGTATGGTTTTTATAGGTTTCAATGCAGACAGATAATATACAAAAGCAGCTTTTCTGCAGACAGAACTTGAGGGTATTGGTGTCCACAGTAAGAGGCAGAATAAAGCAAGGGAAATGGAAGAAACTAGATTTTGATTCAAACTCCTTGCTTTTGGAAACTAAAACCTTAAGTGCTCAAATATCTCGTGAAATTAAATCAACACTAATTTTCTTCTTTCCTTTAAAACATATGTTATCCTTCAGTTGCTGGTAAATTAGTATATCATTAGCTGAAAATGCTTTCTGAATTCTGAATTGCTAGTTTAAATTATTATCAAACCTGCAATAATATATCTAGTCAGAAACACAATTGTTGATTAAACCTTGATTCAAACTCTTTACCTTCTGCACAGAGAGGCCTTTGGTTGGCTCTTACAGGAAGATTCCAATTTACTGTTCCTGAGATCTATTCATAAGTTAGGGTAAAGTAACTACACTTCATTGAGATTCAACTGTGCTAGTAGAGTGGGATATTATCCATTCATCTCATGTGGTGACAGAACATTTAATTTGTGTTTATAGAATTGATGTACCCATTTGAGGGCTCACATCATAAACATCCTCATATGGCAGGCAATGAAAAATCAGTAAGGATTTTATCTTTCATGTAATTTTCCACTTAAATTTCAGATTTGGTCTTGTTGCATGACGTCAATGTTTAAAAGTAGACATCTTCAGTGAAATTTATGTTTTGGTAGAAGTCTATCAGTATGAAGCAATTGCAGGAACCATACCTGAGGCAGGAGGTTTTTTGGTAGAAATTATGTATATTTCAGTGAAGTGATTCTAAAAAACAATAATATGTTTTGGATAGGTACGACTTTCTTCATATTCAGGGGTCACTAAACACGCACACTCCTACATACATATGCACGTTATTTACAGTATTTATAAGTATTTTCAATGAAAGCATAAGTTGATTTATCAAGCCAAATTATAAGTAGGACAATAGGACTTTTAAAGGTCACAGAAGATAATCTCATTGCAGGAGTCATTGAGCTGCCATTGCATTAATACCATTCAATAACATAGTCAGGGACAGCCAACAGGTCTTACCCTCTACTCTAGTTTTGTTTTCTTTGGTTTTATTTAATAAATTAATATTTTTTGGTACAAAGTTGCTTATAGTTTCCCAAATATATTTCAAGGTTCCGATGCACTATTTTAAAATAGTTGATTATGAGAAAAACATTCACTGAAATAATAGAAACTGTGTGAAGAAATAGTCTAAATGTGTCCTTAAAACCTAGATTAGAATTTACATTGAGTACTTAAGTGCAAATGCTCTACATCTCATCAGCACTCTGTGAGCAATTCAATTATTTTGCTATAAATATCTTTAGAAAAAAAAAAGTCTATGAAATTGTTGGCTCTGCAGCTGATCAGCTTTGCTGTTAATAGGTACTGATGTCAACCAGTGGCAAGAAAGAAAAGGACAACAGAAAGACCAGTTGCCAAACAATTTGCACTCCCTGTAGTGAGGCAATTATTCCCTTGGAGGCTCTTATCATCTTTATAACATGAATTCTGCAGAAGCTTCAAATGTACTAAGCGCTTTCTACTGCATTACTGGCACTGTAGCTCACACTAGGGATACAAATTACAGAGGAAGTGTGCTGAAACAAATCTGTATCACTGAAAATTAGTAGACCGCCCTTCTAATGTCAAATTCTCAGTTCTGAGAAAAAGTTACAATTTTACAAATGCAAATATGTCCTACAGGAAGAAGGTGGGTGGAGGGATACATAAAAAAGAGCAAATTTTTTCAGATTAAAATAATGAACATTTGCAAAAAGAACTCCACCTCTCTCAAGAAGTACAAAGTTATATTGAATATCATAATATTAAAGGAGGAAGCACAATCTCCTAAAAGGAAATATTGCCATTCTGAAGTTATGAAAAATATTTTTGAAGGCAGAAGATCACTTTATTTTCATTGTTTTTCCTTGCTTGAGTGTAATCTGCATGGCAATTTAGCAATCAGTTACCTTTACCAATGGCAGCTGGTTATACCTTTATGATTAATAGTAAAAAATATAGGAAGTTTTTCATATCTCTGATCTGAATATGATATTATTGATTTAGTCAGAAAGACATATTCCTAGGAGATGATGATGAATAAATGACATTAAACGTAACAAAATGTAATGAATTGTTGCTGAGCTTATCTGGAGAATAAAGCACAAGGATGTCGCTAAGTGTGTTTATGAAATTCATGTATTTTTAATAATTTCCCCTTGATATTTTTAAGACTGATAAGTACATTATTTCATACAATTTCTTAAGTTGAATACTAATCTCTACTCTTTACTTTTGGAAAGTTGGGGTTTATATGAGCATTTTTGAATTCAGTATAAATGATACCGTTTATTGGTTCAGAAGATGTGTAATTTGTGAGTGACACCTAATCACTGCAATATTACAGGTGCACTCAGACAAACAGCTGGCCATGTATTTCAGTCAAATACCCTCTTATCATTTCATTTCAGTGACTTCAGTGACAGAAATGCGACAGAAACAAGATTTCAGTTATTGTATGATAAATATTAATTTTTGTTAGTAAATTTTGCAGTCTTGGAAGGCACAATTTTAAAAAATGCGTAGCTTAGTATTAACCTACATGCGGTAATTTTTCCCTTTTGCCTCTAGAGTGCTTTAACTTAAGTATGGCCTCACATTAGTGCTTGAAAGTAAAGATATGTCATGGCTGCTGAATTTTGTCAGACTTGAGTTTTAACTCACAGCAATGAATGTTGTTAAACCCTTCTACAGCAAGGAACATGTCTGAACATTGATTGAAAGACAGGTTCCAAATATTTAGTCCTGTATTTTTTTGTAGTATTAGTTTGTGTGGCCACATTTTGGTACTGGGGAACTACAAGGGATCCTTCTGTGAGAAGCTGCCAGAAGCTTCCTCCATGTCTAGCAGAGTCAATGCCAGCTGGCTCCAAGGTGGATGTGCCACTGGCCAAGGCCAGGCCAATCAGAAATGGTAACACCTCTGTGACAACACATTTAAGAAGAAAAAAAAAGTAATTGTAAAAAAAAAAAAATGCAATTGTAGCCAGAGAGGAGTGCGCTGAGAATATGTGAGAGGAACAACCCTGCAGACACCAAGGTCACTGGAGAAGGAGTGGGAGGAGGTGCCTCAGGCACTGGAGCTGGGATAAACCGGCCCATGGTGCAGCCCATGGTGAGGCAGCTGTGCCCCTGCAGCCCATGGAGGACCACTGGAATGCAGAGATCTGCCTGCAGCCCGTGCAGGAGACCCATGCCAGGGCAGGAGGAGGCCTGAGAGAGGACTGTGAACCCATGGGAAATCCATGCTAGAGCAGGATCCTGGAAGAGGCCTGGAGACCCGTGAAGATGGCATCCCAAGGGGAGCAGGTTTCCTGATCACACTTGTGACCCTGTAGGGGACCCATGCTGGAGCAGCCTATCCTTGGACGACTGTCCCCAGTGGAAGAGTGACCCATGTTACAGTAGTTTGTGGAGAATTTCCCGTGGAGTCAACTCACTTTGGAGAGGTTTGTGGAAAATTGTCTCCTGTGGGAGGACCCCTACACTGGAGCAGGAGAAGGACTCTTCTCCATGAGCAGTGGTGGAAAAAAATCAGTGATGAACTGACCATAACCCCCATGCCCCACCTCCCTGCACTGCTGGAGGAGGGAAGGTAGAGCTGGGAAGGAGGGTGGGATGGGGGAAAGCTGATTTTAATATTTATTTTACTTTTCATTAATGTGCTTTGATTTTGTTAGTAATAAATTAAATTAATATCTCTAATTAGAGTCTCTTTTGTCTGTGACAGTATTTTGTGAGTGATCTCTTCTAGTCCTTATCTCAAGAAATGAACATTTTGTTATGTTTTCTCTCACCTTGCCCAGTTGTAGTGGGGACTGATAGAGTAGGTTTGGTGAGTGCCTGATGTCCAAACAGCATCAACCCACTACAAGTGCCCTGAAAGCAGAAACATTAGCATGAACTGAAGTGTGTGACTCCTGAAACATGTGGCTACAGGCCTTTTTTTGCTAGAACTGAGAGAGCAAAAGAACTAGAAAGTGCTAGAGAATCAGTGTAGGAGCACAAACAGGAATATTTAATCTTGAAATAAAAAATTCTGTGCAACTCACACTGTATAGTTTTAGAACCTTTGTTGCTGCCTCTGAGCTGGGTCCAATACTTCTGTGGGGGAATCAGGATTGCCTCTGACCAGAAAGCACAGCTGTTTATGGTGACTTGATTAATAATAATGCAATATTAAATTCAAGGAAACAATTCAAATACACAATTTATAAAAAGAAACCAAAATAACTAAACAGCTCCCAGCTACATAATGAACAAAAAACAAGCCTGTTGATGTTCACCTTTGAATGTTATAGTCACATATGGTCAAACCCATAAGTTTTCTACAATGAAATTTGGAGACCTTGGTCAAGTATCAGTTTACATTAAATCATTGTTTAGATTCCCAAGACTTGAGATTTCTCATCAATATCTGCTGAAATGCATGCCAAAGCATATTCTTCTTTTCTTCTCTGCTTGTTCTTTTCAAGCATTTAGACTAATATTTTCCATTTCTGTATTCCAAGCCTAAACTCACCTAAAAAATTCTTTCACTGAGTCCTCTCACCTTTTGCTTTTCACCATAGAATTGTATGGCTCCTTGACTAGGCTAAAACAGAGTAATTTCATAAACTGAGAACATTCTAAAATACAAAATATTTTAGCTCCTAATGACACATGACTATTTCAAGAGGATTAAGGGAGAAAGTGAGGGCTATTAAATTCTCAGTAGTCACTTCAAATCACACTACATGTATAGCAGTATGGGGAAAGCACATCATGGCAGATATATCAACCACCTTTATGCAATTCAGAGAAAGGTAATTTCCTGGGATCTTCCAGTACCACTATGAAAAATCTTAGAAAACATTTTTATCTGGCACATCCTTTTCATCAGTCGTTCTTTAAAATGTTGAATAATGTATATAAAATTTATATATAAATTTTATATATTTTTGCTTAATTATAAGTGTATTTGAATCCTTTGCTATTAACCCAAATTATTTTACAACACAAAATGCTAAAATAAAATATAAATCTATGTCTGAAAAGCCATCAATAACTAAGCTAAATATTACTTAAAAATTTATCTCTGTAAAAGGAATATATAGGTGAAGAATGCTCTTCCTTGCACCATCATGTACTCTCCTATATAGAGAGTTCAGAATATGGAAGCTAGAGACTGCTGGTACAGAGGTGGGGAGTTACACCTCATTTGAAATGTAATAGCATTTTATTAATATGCTCTGTAGAACATATCATATGTTAGCAATACTTCACTTCCTCATTCTTCATTTCCTCTTCTATATATTCATATAATGCCCCCAAAAATAAAAATAACAAAGAAATAAGTGTGTAATTCTAGTTATTTATATTAGCAATTTGAAGGTGAAAAACTAAGGCTTTTTTGTAAGCTACAAAACAAATTTTGTTCTTTATTATGTGAAAGTCTGCAAAAGCCTCTACATGCTCTATTTTTCCTACATCATGTCTGATAAAATCCTCCAGGTCTTTTTGATTCTGTAGAAAATAAGGTATTTATATACATTAGATGCATCTTTAAGGTTTGGCTGCTGTGGGATAGATATAATTTGTACTTGGGGTCTGCAAAAAGATAGGATACAGCAAAGAAAGGATCAGGAATTGCAATGAACTCCTGGTCATACACAGCTCTAAACAGCTTTGTCTCTGTTTTGACAGTTCAGCCTGATGTTGTACCAGAGTTTACTCTCTTTTGGGGCTGTTGCATCATCAACCTGCGATCTCATGATCTTCTGGTGCATTATCTATCTCTAATGCTGAATTAATCAGCCTGGAGACAGTTGTTCCGAATTAAACATGCAAACCACTGAGCAGGTTTGGCTTCCTCCACTGTCCATCGCCTTCCAGATTTTTGTACACTACTAAAGAGAAGCTTTGGACAGCATGGACACATGTCAGTATATGTCATTTAACCTTTGTGATTGGGTCAGGTTCATTTACCTCAATTTCATTTTACTTGACATTAGGGATGTTTCTATCACATTTAATGCTACAATGTTTTCAGTGTCTCCTGGCAGGAGTTAAATCTTTAATTTCCTAATGATGTCCATGGCAGCTCAGATTATTCCGCAAGTATTGATGTTATGATGTCTTTATAGTGTAGCAGTTTTTTGCCTTGGTGATTAATTAATTATTATTCTTTTCCAATTAAAATTACATAATTTAGCAGGTATGTTATAATCTAGAAGAGTTAGTAATCATCTGGTATTTCAGATGTCAACTTTTTGTCTGACTTCCAATATTACTGGTAAGAAGCATTTACAAGAAACATGTTCACACTTCCAATTAGTGTTTATACCACAAAGAGCTTGATATACTATTGATCTTTCTTAGCATGGTTGCCAAAAATCTCTCCGCTGGTGCAATATCCTGTAATTGCTGATATACAGATGAGAAAAAGGAAAAGAGAATGAAAAAATAAAAAGAAAAAAGTTCCCATTTTAGAGGAATTAAATTTATATGATATTTTAAGGGTTGCTAAGAATACTGAATAACATATTCCTGTGGAAATAAAGTCACACTGGAGTCTCTATGTCAGGTCTGATTACAGACAGTATTCTTATCACCTGCATATTCAAAGTCTAGACATCATCTGCTTTCCTCCCTTGGTAGTGAAATAGATCTCCCTCAAGCTTCCCTCAGCCATACCCATATATTAGAATTGGGATCTTTCTCTTCAGTGTGGTTGAAGTGACCACTTTTTCAGGAGTTACTAGGTCTCTGATGTGATCAGAAAACCCATTGTAATGAGTAAAAATATCCCCATTCCTGATTGGTCTACCTTGACCAAGGTGCACGTGCACATACCATAGCATTATTCCTGGAACAAAAAAATGCATAATTGTGAAAAAATTACCCCAAATCTCTAGAATACTGGCTACAAAAGTGATCTTAATTTGGGTACAGAATGGAGTGAAAGTTTCTTACGTTTTAGGTGATTTTTGAAGTTGTTGAGGAAATAATTTTTGCCTTGTGATTAACTTAGTTTTTGATGATAGATATAAAGTTGAAGCCACCACTTGCTTTGAGAAAACAAGCAAAACATGCAAATAAAATCTTTAAATTTTAGAGTGTTGAGGAAAGACAACAAAATTAACAAAATCTATATTTTCCTTCCCTATAATGAAAATAAATCTGTGATTTGGCAAAACGTATAAACATTTTTATTATGCTTGAAAATTGTATGACCAAACCACCAAAAGTTCATTTTTATATCACTACTGCAATGTTTCAAGATAGTTGTAGTTTACATATCCCATGTTCTTCTGCAGGGTGAACCTCATATTTGTATTGATATTTCTAGCAAACACCATTCCTCATAAAACCTTAGGTGAGGGTAGAGATTTGCGTCAATGTTTACCACAAAGGATAGCAAGCCAGGACTGTATGGAAGAAAAAATGAAGATGAATAGAAAGCATTAGTCAAAAAATTTACTTAAGAAAAGAATTAATTTTCCATCAAAAAAAATCAGATTGGAACGAAAACTTGAGCTTTGTTTTCTACAGCTGGTTCCAAAATGCAACCCCAAATCCTCACTTTTAGTGTCCTTTTCAATGCTGGGTTTCTTTTTGGTTTTTTGTAAACCAATTCACAGTGTAAATTGCTACTCATTTTCTGTGACAATCAGCACCTGCATTGGTACATTTTTAATATTTATCATGGTTCATATCTTGTAACATTTTTCAATTTGGCTGAAATAAAAATGTATTGAATGACCTAAAAACTAGTCTCAGACAAAGAGTTTTAAGGCATAAGTTATAAAAATCCCACCACAGGTTAGTAAGAAGTGGCTTCAGAAATTAGGAGATCAGCTTTCAATGACTTTCCATGAAAGAGCAGTAAATTCCTTAGCATCATGTGAAATTCTTTTGTCTAAATCCTTGGAGCTAAATTCCATCCTGAAAATATACAATCCATATCAGTGGAGAGTATTTTCTTATTCAGCTCTAGCCATATTCATCATCTTGACATAAGTATTCATAAGTTGATTTATTTACCTATTCTTTCCATACAGTCTTTTCTATCTTCCTCTATTTCATCTATGGTTTATATCTCTTGCTATAAATAAAATACTGTTTTTGTAGCTTATCCTTCAAGTGTAACACCTCTGGTCCTCCTCTGATGAAGTGTTGGCTGTCAAGAGGAGTCAAGGGCATACAGCTCTTCATAGCATCAGTCTGTATCTCAGCTCTCGAAGGCACTGCATTTCCTAGAAGTCTCTGTACCTTATTTTTGTAACTGACCAGGCAACATTAGCAGTAGCAGACATTGACATTGACATGCTCAAGCCAGTCTTCCTGACATTTCAGTGCCATTTTTCCTTAAGGATGATATTTGCTTTTTCTACATTGTCTTAGCAGCCAGCCCCTCCCAGCAAATCCTATAGATTGTGATCAAGACAATGCCTTATTGTC
Organism: Pseudopodoces humilis; assembly: GCF_049639895.1. Classification (NCBI taxonomy): domain Eukaryota; kingdom Metazoa; phylum Chordata; class Aves; order Passeriformes; family Paridae; genus Pseudopodoces; species Pseudopodoces humilis. The sequence continues at coordinate 54,107,291 of NC_142200.1, forward strand.
CCCACATCTGCCCTGTGCTCTTTCATTCCTATGTATGGTGCATTTGCTGTCATTTTTGATTAAAGCTTTGAAACTGGCAGAGCATTCTGACCTTTGTTTGTATCAGTCTGGCAGAAACCTGTTTTAATTAGTATCTTTGTACCAATTAGTCACATACATTTTTCATCTCTTACAGTACAGCAGAATCTGGGGATACTCTAAGAAAATTAATAAACTTTAAAACTGGATTCAGAATGGGTGAGGGAGAAGAAAAAGTCAGTAACAATGAAACTATTTTTCTCTATTTTTTTTGTCCCATAAAGAACTAAATAACCTTTAATTCAGTAGCTCTCAATGCTTGCAAATGCTTGGCATTCAGCTCCTGTATCTGCACCTTCAAGGGGCAGTGTTACTATACACAAGCCTTTCCCTACATTTATATCTGGAGAGCTCCAGTGAATTGAAGGAGGTCATGCAAAGGAATAAAGCAATACAAAACTTGGTGTAATGCCATTATGAGGGACAATCTATACCTTTTTCCATTTAGTCATTGGCAATACTTCACAATAGCTTTACTAAGCTAATGCCTACTGTTTTTCAGTGCATTATGTGTAACAGTAGGAAGCATTAACAGAAAGACTCCCTTAGACCAAGCTCATGAATTTGAACAGTAGGAAATAATTCCTCCTACTAGTTTTATACCGGCACTGAAATTTCTGTTGCATGTTTCAATAGGTCCTAAATCACAAAAAGGATTTCAAGACTTGGTTGTGCATTTCATATAAAAATGTCAGCATTAAAAGAAACATGGATTACTAAGTCTCTCATTCAAAGAATGATTTAATCATAGAGACATAGGATTACACTTAAGCTCTCTCTTTGACATAAAAAATAAAATTAGACAGAAATGTTTTTGTTGGATAGATTAGAAGAGCTCCATTTCAATAAGACCCTGTGTCTCAATAGATAGGAGATATAAATTCAAATCCTTCATAGATAGGCGGGGTTTGAATTCTCAGGTACTGAATACCATCTTAATATTCATACTGCTTCATAAAAGCCAGAGCATTACACATTAGCTTTCAATGTATCTTGTAGCCACAATCTTTTCCTTTAACATTTCTATAAAAAAATACTAGTCTTATCTACATGTTTCGAAGCAATTGCCATGTATTAGTGTGATCAGAGAATATTAATTAGACTGGGATCCTTAGGGGCCCCTGTGGAAACTATGTAAGCTCCTGACTAAGCTTAAAAATTTGTCTAAGTGTAAAACTTCTAAGGTAGGAAAGGGTTTTGAGTCATGCAGAAAAGCAAGATTAGGCAAAAGCAAAACTTTTATTGTGCAATGATGCCTCAAGACACCTTAAAATAAGCAAAATAATGTTGAATGAAGAGGTTTTGGATTACCGTACTGAAACAATGTGATTTAAAATCTGATATGTATTGCATAAACCCTAGTTTCATATAATCTTAGTTCAGACAAAATATGGCCTTATTTACTAAACTTTTTAATTTTTTTTTTCTTTTTTACTGCAGAACATACATTCTGGGCTCTTCTGACAAGAGTTGTAGATTTCGTTCATTTTTAATTGAAGATGTTATTTTTTTTGGTGTTTTTTTTCTGGTTTTGTTTTGTCTGGGGGTTTTATGTTTTTAATTTTGGTTTTGTGGTTTCTGTTGGTTTAATTCAGCTTGTTAGTTAAGAGGCATGAAGAGACAGAGCAAAGTCAAAGACAAACTACATTATTGTTTGTTGTATACTGGCAGGACACCAAGGAAGGGTAATTAGATAAACAGTCCTGGAGTCGAGCAACAGTGAACACCTTAGGCAACAACTTCCAAGGGTGAACTACAGCTCCTAGGGAGGCCAAGCCTAGAATATAGTGTTATGTTATATTACTAAATACAAACATGAAAATGGATGCCCTTGTGAAAGGAAAGGAGAAGGGAAATGCAGAAAAAAATTCTTGAGTTAACCTTCAGCATTTTTATTTCTAGTGATGGATGCTAGAGGAAAAGGTACTGTAACATAAGTTGAGATAAAGGACTAGAGACAGGGCTAAAAATATCATTCAGGTTACTTTCTCCCTTCTCTTTTCCTGTCTTTGTCCCCTTTGTCCTCAACAAAGTTGAGTTGGTTTCAGGAAAATAGCTTAATTTCTTTATTAATCAGATAATCCAGCCCGTGCAAAAAGATTTTTAAGTTAAGTAAATAAATATATGCTTATAAGTCAGAGCAATACAGTCCCATGATGGATTAGAGGACATTTGTACATCTGAAATGATGGTCTCCTCTCATTTTGGTCAAATGTTAGTATCTCTAATGTAAGGTTACTCAATGGAGCTGAGGCTACAGGTATTGAGCAACATTTGTTAATATTTTCTGATACGTGTACCATAATTTTCAAAAAATTGTGAAAGAAAATACCTGAAAATTGCCTCACTGCTTCAGAAATAAATAGCAAATGTCACATGCTTATAGAGCAAAGAGCTCTTCTTTCTGCATTTTCAGTCTTCTGTGCCACATTTTGTGTCCATTGCTGTACATACATCTGTTTTGTCCTCTCTCTCTTCCTAGTATTTAGCACATAAGCAACATTTCACTACATAAAGCAAATAAACAATGTTAGTCAGGATTTAATTATCAGAAAATAAATTTCCACTTCTTAGTTCCCTACAGAATTCTTCAGCTGTTGCTTTGCCTTCTCATGGGCATGTGAGAGTTTAAGCTTAAATTCAGAACACCTCATATTGTCACAAATTTATCTGTAATTTAATTTCAATCAGATCCTCATCAGACTTGGGGAAGAGAGATAAGAAAGAGAGAAGTGAAAGAGAGGGAATTAAATTGTTCTAGTGTCAGATGGGCTGAGGCAGTAAGCTGCAGTCAGCAGCATCTGAAATTAGTAAGGTCATGAAATTGTAAAAGGAATTTCATATGGAGGACATTTTTCTTTTGACAGCAAATTGGAGGAAGGAGCCTTTTGAAGCATAAGCTTTTGGGAATTTGGGATTTATTTTTTTTTTACTTTGGTTTTGGTTCTTTTTTTTTACTTGCAGTGGAAGTGTTTATAAATCCTTGACTGCTGGATGTGAGGGAGGTGAAGCAGTCTTGGTTTATAATATTCTATATGAATGAGGGTCTAAGACATGCATAATCAAAGTCCTATTTACCCTTTCCCTTAGCTGGGATGTGTTGTCAATTTCTCTGCTTTCATTTGAAGGAAAGGAGTTTTCAATGAATACAGCACATTTCAAAAAAATTGTAGAATAAATTAATTCCCATTGCCCATGATTAAAGCTGTTAAGTGTGCTTTTCTTTCTTTTAGTTTGTAGGTTTGTTTGGGTTTTTTTTTCCAGTATTGTAATCTCAATAGAAATGGCATATACAATTAGTAGTGCACAAAAACAGACTTCAGGCAAAAAGTCACACAATTAATGGAAACCAGACTCAGGGATCTCTCAGGCAACAACAGCAATACCAGAAAAAAATACAAGCATGGAAGAACTTCACCTCCCAGGTACTAGACTTTAACCCTGTGCAAAGCTACAGCTTGAGAATGAATTCAAACATGTTATTTGCAATGTTTCCTTTCCTATGGGAAATAACAAAGACATAGGCTGTATTAATCTGATGCAGAAAAAAAATGCTATTGTAACTGAAAAATTTAATAACAGGGTCAAGAGTTAACATACTTGGATTTGAGCTGGTTCTTGTTCCAAAAATGAAAACAAAACATATTCTAAATGCTGTAATTAACATGTAATGATAAAAAAATAAAAGTTTCATATTCAAAAATCTAAAAGAAATAAATATATGCTATGGAATTTGCATAGCGGGGATCTGGATGTAAATTTTGATTACTCCTTTTTTTTCAAAATACAGACTGAGATTTAATATTCTGTGTTACCTTCTTCTCTCCTCCAGCAGAAAGCAAGACTTGGAGAGTAATACAGTCAGAGGCACTTTGCACTTAAAACATGAAAATTTTTATTACTTGGAAGGAGTGATGCAGTACAGGCAAAAAGATAAATTGATGCCTGAGTACAGAAGTGCAGCCTGGAGAATGAGAAAATGGATTTAAGCATGAGGTTCTGAGTAGTAAGTATGAGAGATCCACTAGTGAAAACTCACATGCGTCTCTGAGATACAAGTTTGAGTCTCTGTGTATTAAATGGTATCAGCTTCTGTTAAGAGGATGCCTTATCGGGAAAAAAAACAAATAAAAAAAATAAAAAAAATTAACCTTTTAGTCTCTTTTCTTTTTTTCTTTCTTGGACTAATTAGAATATTTAAGTCTTTGCCAAGAGATGCACTCTATAGGAGTTCTGATGATGCCATTTTTAAAATTTGCTTGAGAAACCATTCTAGATTTATCTCTTGCACAGGTGTGGTATGTTCTGTTTCTTATGTAAAGTATATGGGATATTGAGTCTGACATAGTATCAGCTTCTTTATAGGATCATTGCTTCTCCTCCCAAATAGGCTGTGGGACAGTGAATTTTGATATATGTGTGCTCACTACTGTGCATAGCCTTTCTGGTATGAAAACTGCTGCAGGATGTTACGCTCTGCCACTATAGATCTACAAGAACATTGTTACCATATTTTTTAGCTAGAGGAGCTCTAAACAGTTTTGAGTCCCGGTGTTTTTTGCATAGTCCATAGATCATTTTTCTCAGATAAAGCAAATATTCCATGTATGTAATAAAAGACCTGCAACTGGTTTGTTACTCCTTAAATTAACAGAAGAGTGATAGTCTCCTTCAACTGTGCCAGAAAGATTCCTTTTTGAAATAATTTAAACCATTCTTCTAGTAAAAGTGACTGCTACCCTTGGTTTACTCCTGAATTATTTTCAATAAAATAGCAGAAACTATCTTGTAGTGTAAGGTTATTTTCAGCTCCCGGAGGGCAACTGTACAAAAATTTGTCATTAGAAAACAGATTTTTAAATAAAATCATCTCAGTTACTTAGAAAGCATAAAATGAACAGAATGCCATGTTAATTTTGCTTTTACTTTCCAGAAGACAATGTGCTTGAAATTACAGGTACAACATAAAAGTGTTAATACCTTAACAGCCTTCCCAGACTTAGAGAAACCAGATTAAATACTGGCTTAGTATGATTTAAATAAAATTAGTTGTGTGAAGACTTAAAATGTTTTGGTGCTATAAATTTCTGATCCATTTTTTCATCTTAGCAAAATGTTGAGATTAAGGATTGCATGCATAGACTTCCTGCAGACTCTTCTGGAGGAGATTCCTGCCAATCATGAGTCCAAAAATAAATAATATTCTTTGCTAATATATTTTTACAAAAAACAACAAGAAAGTAGAAACAGTCATGAAAATAATGGCAGAATTTAATATCAGGTGTAATAATAGCAGATCCACAAATGAAAATATGATTGTAGTTTTGAAGTTTTCAAATGGAGATATGGTATTTCTGTCTCCTTTTTTAGTATATAAAACACATAATTTCTTTATACATCTGATTTTGTACTTATTTTTCAGTATTCTGCTAAGAGCTTAGCAGATAGATTACCGATAGATTTCCTTTAATTAATTATTTAATTGATATTCACTTACACACTCTGAATAGGTATATTTGGAATTAAGACATTAGATAACAGAATAAGCACAAGCACTTCTCATTTAACAAATGAGTTACAATTCTGTGTTTTTCTCTCATTCTACAGAACTTGAAGAAAGCAAGGAGAAAAAAATACAGCTATTGGAAAGCTTCTTCATTGGAAAATAAGTTGTCCCAGGGGAAGAAAAAACACCTGGTTGTGTAGCTATTTTTGTAGAGTACTGAAGTTTCATTAAATTAGTTAGGAATTTCAAGGAGAATGAGGTATGTGAGTGCTTTGTTTAAAATTCTTCATCCTTTAAATGAGTGCTTTGAAGCTATTAGCTTACATCCTTATGATTTATCGAAAGTGAAGGCTACTCCTTAATCTCCACAAGTCAAAATAACAATGATAAATAGTAATGAAAAGAAGTTAATAACACCACACCATTGAGTTTTCTCTTTTTAATAACCTTCCATTCCCATACTCCTTTTTCACTCACAGACAGCTGAAGAATCATCTTCACAAAAATTTATTTCAAAATTAGTGTTTATGAAAAAGTTGACCACTCTGTTCTTCCGCTAGCTAAAGCTTTATGAATTCTGTTCAAGTCTTTAACTGAAATTTGTAGATAAAATTTCTCCATGTACTTTTAAAGTTGAATATAAAGCACAAGATTAATAAATCTGGTTTCACATTCTAAGTGTACTACCAGAACTGATCAATGTCAGTTGGAAGAAAGAAACTCATAGAACTTTAATAGTTCATTTGAAACAAACAAACAAACTCCCTCATTACAGATACAATTGGAATAGATAACAGCAATTGCTTTTCAGTTTGTTTCAGAAAGTGCTCTTAGTAAATTGTTGTCAGAACATTTTTAGCTCTTAACACACCTGTCCTTCAAATGATAGAAGGCTTTGCTAGCACTCAAGAACTCTTCCTTCATCAAGGCTATGAATTCATATAAATGATGTAAAGTTTTCTTTTGAAAACAATTGGAGATTGCAATGATTTAAGGAGGATTCTTGCTTATGTTTGAAAACATAATTAGTATTCTAATCTGGATGAGTTATTACTGTCCAAATACTGGTCTGTTCAGCCATTCTCAGGATGTATTTAAGAAAAATACTAAGCCATTAATCTGGCTTCTTCTCTAACTTATTCTTTTTCAACTGCATGTTGTTAGACCCACAGAACTGTGCTACACCCCTAGTAATAATGTGAAATTTAATTCAAAGCAGTATGGTAAAATGACGTGGGTTTTTTTCCTACTAAGAAGCAAGCTCACAAGAACAGTAGTATTCTTTTTTTAGCTGCTGCCCTTAAATTTTCTGACTACCTGACATTGCCTGAAACTCTCGAAGTTCTGCAGCTAAAGAGCAGTCATACTAAGTTCCCTGCAGTAATCTCCCACCTTTCTGCAATCATATAATTGACTTCTGAATACTTTCCAAGCAGTGTTCAAAACTGACTATTGATTCATGCTAAGGGTGAATAGCACACATACTGTTAAACTTGTCTTTTCTGAATATTGGAACCAGGATTCAGTATTAACCCCTACTTTGAAGTGGAGCAGAGCCCACTGTGCCTCCAATAAAATCCACAGTGTTTTCATGCACAGCACAGTTCTCAGGTCAACTCAAGCTGTTTAAAGTTATACAGTCTTTAATAACCTTAACCATCAAACTTTCCTCTGTGTACTCTGCATCAGCAAGGACTTCAAGATTGTTTCTGCTACTGAAGTTCTCCAAGACACTTTAGGGGAGTACAAAATCAGATTTCTGTTAAATGTCAATAATTTCTCAGTACTTAACTCTCTTGTATTCCTTGAAAAATTCCATCTTAAATACTTTCCTTTAAAAAAAAACAAACCAAAAACAGTGAATCAATTAGAGTTTCAAGACCAGCTTGATATCTGGGGGAAAAAAAGGGAATTTATTTTAAGTGGATTCTGTAGGGATTGATATTCTGGTCGCAACAGTGAATATTAGAGATGAGTTTTTTCACAAGGAGATGCACTAGCCCCTGAAGAGAGTAGTTATGGAATAAAACACTCTTAGAAGAAACACCCTACCCTTTCTCCACAGCTAGAAGCTGTCTTGCATTTTGAGACATGAAAACTTGTTCTCAAAATTTGAAAGAAAAGTAATTTTTTTTCGCTAATAAAATTCTTGGGTTGCCAGTTGTCCAGTTGTCTTCTTTATTTTTTTAATCTATATATATTCCCACCTTTTGAGTAATTTTCAGCTCTTGGTCTCAGTGGTATTGTGTGGCAATTAGTGAATTAAATCACTTCATCTTAGGCAGAACCATCATCACCAGAGTTACGAAGTACATTAATGAACACGTTTTGAGTAGATACACAGAAGGCCTCTGTGATGTACAGAAGCAGAATCTCTTTGTTTCACAAAGAGGACTGGGGCACACAGCTCCTCACTGGTCTGACAGAAATTAATGGAAATTATACACCTAAGCACCTTTGAGAATCTGCAACAAAGAGATTAAATGACTTGCTCAAAGTCATTGCTCAAGGAGTTTTCCAGTGAAAAAGTAGTTCCTTAAATCCACAAGTCTTTTAACTTCATCTCTAGGCTATGTTCTCCTTTAGTTTTTGGATTAAGTAGGGGGAATAAATAGAATACTATAGATAATATCCTGCTGAAAGATGCTAAAATAATATTATCATAGTTTTTTACACCACTCCTTTATATAAGGTCTAAGGAAGGCAGAACTCAAAAACATGCAGCTGTTATGCCAAGTTCTTTATCCTATGGCTGTGTATTTGAAAGAGAACACTGCCTTATTTGTCTGTGTGTCAGTCAGGAGCCTTCGGGAAAAAATAAGGAAAAAGACACATCAAATCAATATGAATGCTCAAGGTGGAGAAATGGTTCAGAATTAATATCTATATTCCCTAAAACCCCATGTCATAAAAGCGAAAAAATACAAAAATGCATCGTCTAGAACACATACTATCTGCACGGAATTTGCTTACAGTAAGAAATTAACTATAACTTTTCTTTCAAACAGCCAGGGGAGATCCACAATGACAAACCATTCACTCTTTAAAAGTTAAGCATTTGCAATGACATTTTTCAAGAAGTCTAAAATTAGGCACTGATGGTGTACTGACATTCAGTGAAAAAATTGATTTCTTCCATTTTAAGAAGCTGTCTTTTTAAAAGCTTTGTTGTAAAGCTCCATCCTGGAGGCTTGATTAAGGCCTGAATGACAAGCTAAGAATATGGAACTGGAGCCTTTGCAGAGGTGTTCTGTATGGCAAATAAATTGTTCCTTCATTTCTATTCACCTCTTCCCATTTCCCTATTTTCTTTATCACTTTACCCCACAGCTGCTATCAACATTCACAGATTTGATCTTCCTAAGCCTCGATGAAATCTTCTGTAATTTTTATCCTTGTGATGCTTAGATGAAAACTGAGTTCCTGGAGGACTGTGTACCACATTACTCATGGACTGTGAGCTGAACTATAAATAGCTCCCACAGCCACATCCTGACTCCCTATTTTTTGCGTTAACATCAGCAATATCTTTGCTTTCTAGAGCAACTTCTAAATTATTTTGGTTTTTGTGCTCAAAGGGAGTCTTGATTTATGGATGTGCTTTCTGGTGCTCTGTAGCAAGAAAAGGAAAGTCATTCAAATAATGGAGGATTGTTGACAGACTGGGTGTCTGAACTATCAAATTTAAGCAGAAAAATCAGAGATTTAACAGAGTAAGAGTCAACATATCCCCCATGAATCTCCAGGAACACAAGGTGAGAGCTGAAGTATCCAACTTTTAGTAATGCTTTTAAGGAATGTTATATCTGTACTGAGCTATAACTTCTTTTATATAGTTTATTACTTGCTGACAACTTGAAATTATTTTAATAACTACTTTTTTTTTTTTCCCCCTGCATATTTTGCCCTGTTATGAAGTATTAACCATTTTGATGGCTTGGATTAAAAAACAAAATAAAACAAAAAAAAAAGAAAGAAAAACACCACCTTGTACCAAAGAGTTAAATATAATTGCACCATAGTACTTTCATAGGGCTTTAAACTCTGAAACAAATATTGAATGTTTCTTAAGTGCCTTTATCAATACTCACAGAAAACCTGATTTTGTCATGAAAGGATTTCTTAACCACTAAGGTAAAAAAAAAAAACAAAACCAAAAACAACAACATTATAATATCACAATTATAGAACAATTGTAGGAGATTGCAGAACACTCTACAAAGGAGTTTAATACTCATTTTAGAGCAAAGAAGCTATGGTGCTGAAAAGCAGAAAGACATTAGAGACAGGTTTATATATATTTTATCAGGAGACTTCTTGAGGAGGTTAAATTATTGTAATTTTAGTTTATTTTCTGTATTATCAGGAATAGGTACGATTATGTACATAACTTTTACAGTAATTTTGCAGAGTGATATGCATTAGGACTGTAACAACTGAAGCAAAAATTAATTTTGAATTTATTTGAGGTGGATTATACTGTAATTGCAGCTCAGATAATGGTTCTCAGACTCATTGTTTGGGTTGGGCAGCTGTTGGCAAATAAAGATTCAACTTTGAGTAAAAAACACTGAAAATATAATTTTTCATAGTATAAGCTTATGCATACTTTCTTATTTAAGAAAAATAAAAGTATTTTTTAATTGCTATGATTTCGCTTGAAATTATATTCAAAGATGTAGAGGTAAAGCAAGTGTAGGAATAACCAAAATACTTATCTTGTAGAAAATCACAACTCTATACACCGAATTTAAAGAGTTCACATATCTTTTTATGTACTTACATTCCATCTAGTCCATTGAATAAACAGAGCTACAGCAATTTTTAAGAGACTTTAGAAGCTGTTCCATCAGTTTACCTCAAACAGTAAAAGTAGCCTATGGAAAAGGCACTGGTCTTCTTCAGCTGCATATGCATTATCTCCATATTCATCATCATTCCTCACACAGCTCATCCATGACACCCCTGAGGACAGCTCTTTTTTGGAAACAGAGTTTCTGGAATCTCTTGCTGTCAGAATATTTCTTTCTCCATGGTGGTGCTGTGACAATCTACTGTAGAGCTGTTCCTGATTAAGAAATATTCCTTCTCATTAGAAAACAAACAGAACAATAATTGTGCAGCATTTGTTTTGGAGAAGTAAATCACCTACCTTAGCAGACAATGCATAAATGCCAGGATTCTTATAGATCACTTGAATCTCATGCTTTGTTCTCATCTACACTGGTGAAGTCTATGGGATTTTCCCAGCCGGCATTTCTGAGCACTGTTTTCCCAAATTATTATCATAAAATCATAAAAATCAGACTTGAACAAATGTATAATTAAGAGATAGCAGTATGTTATTAGAATATTTTTTTCTTGTGACACAGAATATTTAGAGTGGTCTGCATGAGATATATCTTACATAAAAATTACTTTTAAAACACAAAAAATACCCCAAACAAATTAAAAAAACCCAACCAACAACAGAAAGGGTATTTGCAGAAACCTCAGACTGGAGGGATCTGTATGTAATTGTGCAGTGTGGTAAGAATTTAGAAAATGGAAGGGAAAGCACTGCAAAAGGTTATATATCCTTAAGAATATTATTTAAAAAAAATGCTGAGGAATGTCTGCTATCAGTTAGCAAACTAAATTATGACCTTTAAATTATCTTCTTGACAATTACTTTGACAATTTATCAAGAAATAAGTTTCATTTTGAAAGAACAGATCTATATTTTAAGCTCAGTAACTTCTAGAAGAATGTGTTTCTATTGTTGGATGCCAACATCACTATCTTTTTAGTATATTCTATTACTAATATTAGTACTGTTAAATAATTTCAGAGGTTATCAGTATTCAATAACACCAGGCATGGTTTATCATGGCTTTCCACATTGACTAAGAGTAATTATTTTTAGTTCTTTGTATTCTGTGGTCTTGAATTCAGCAGTTGCACTTTATCTCCTTTTTAAACTAGAACTGTATCTTTTTCCAGATTTAGTAGCAATTTAATGTTAATGTGCAAGACAAACCGAAGAATTGTTAAGATTTTAAGTGTCTGCTCTTTTGGCCTTTTTTTATGTCCTTGTCTCAAAATCTAACTATGAGCGGCAGCTGCAGTTTCAGAGATTGCAGGAAGGAGGTGAGAAGGTTCCTGATCCCAAACCAGGCACTTGTGTTAATCTGGAAATAAACAAAAATTGACTACCATCCTGAGGAACTCCTGCTGGACTTCATCTTTGTGGGGCTATAATTGAAAACAAATCTACTCCATGATAGATTTCTTTCTCATTTGGGAGATAATAAATTATGCACTTTATCAGACCTTTTTCAGATCTGTTTCCTACTGACCACTATCGGAACTCTTCTGGTCATTTACCCACCACTGCTCACCCCAGCCTATATGCTCAATGCTCCTAATATCAACTGCAGCAAAGTCTTCTCTGACTGAGACCTTATCTCATTAGTCACCAGCCTCCACACAACACTGGTTTATCAATAAGATTCTTCTGCTCCAAGAGCACTGCAAGAATTCTGGGCCCAAAAGTCTCAGAGGTGGAAGGACTGGATAGAAATTAAATAAAATTATGCTCAAATTGACATGGATAGGAATTGACAGATCAGTAATACCTTTATTTAGTGCTGTCATTACGTATTTTTGGGTGGAATAGAAAAAAAATTCCTTCCCCAAAGCCGTGGAGAATGAGTTATTATAACCAGCTTTATTTCTGAAGGTCAAGGATGCTCTATCCAAACCAAGGGATTTGAACAGTACTCAGAATTGATAGCTTCATTCCATGTGCCACACAGAGGACGACTTCAGGATAATTTAAGTCTTGAGGAGCTTAATAGGAAAGAGAGGGGAATTAGGAGTACAGGCAAAAGTCCTGTAGAAAATGCTGGTGTTTGACATGTGTCATTCAATGAGAGACCTAACAGCTATCAACTACAAAGTCAGAATACTTAAATTTTTTAAAAATCACATCAATGTCTCTTTACACTTATTTATGGCTCTTATCATGACAATAATTAAAAGCATTTACTAGCTGGAAAGCATGTAAAATTTTAAGAGTTACTCTTTCATAAATAAAAAAACCCCACAGTGCTTCATAAGAAATAAAGGGGGCTAAATATCTGAAAAATGGTTATTTAATCTATGTAAATGGCTTTGGGTTCTGATGTTAAGAGTTTTTTTAAGTGACAATAAAAGTGGTAAATGAAGTTAAAATAGATACAAATATTAGTTTTTTATATTTTTAAATCTAAAATATTAATAAAAATTAATTTACATTAACTAATTAATAAAATAAAGTGGGACTCCATTAAAGACAAGATACAAAGAAATAAAGAATTTCAATGGGGTAGACTCAAAGCTGAGCTGAATGTAAAGATGATAAACTTAAAATTTAGCTGAACAAAATCTAAGAATTATGCATCTCTACAAATAGAAGTAAACCTATTTTTAAATGCATATATATATTAAATCTATAATTTTCAACGCAAATAATTAAATTGCAGGATGGTTTTTTAAATAAATTTTTAAAAATTTGCATTTATCTCTGTATTATTTGTATGATATATCCTTGATATATCATACCATTTGAAAGTGGAAAAACAAATTCCTTCAACCCCCAGGAAATATCTACACAATAATTTTTCAGAACCTTTTCTTTGATTTGAGTGGTTTGCAACTTATGCTTACAGAGCTTTTCCAGATTTTGCAGAAAGTTTCAATGAGAAAGTGGAATTGTGAAGGCTGACCTTGTCCACACTTTTGTTATTATTGCTTATAATTTATTATTATATAATATTATATATGTTATGTAATATATATATAATATTTATTATATATAATATTATATATTATTATAATATCATATATATTATGTATGTTATTATTTGTTATTATAAACTCGGGCAAGGGAATTTCACAGACTATGCATGAAGTGTCATAAATATTTTGAGTATACATAGCAAAAAAAATAGAAACTTTTTGCCTAATACAAAAAATGGCACTAAAGAGTAATCAGGAATGATGGTTTTTCATTAAATTTACAAAAAATACAAAAATGTTTAATTTTCAATCCACTCAAAGAACATGGGTAAACCCAAGCTTAACAAACCAGTATTCCTGCTCAGAGAACAGCAGAAAAATTATATCATGACATGACTGGTTTAATATAAAATTAAAAACAAGTTTAAGTGATATGAACAAAATATTCTGACCTTTCCAAATTATTTACTTCTCTTTAAATACTTGAATAGACATCGTACTGAATCAGTCTCTAAAGCTCTTTCTGAACATAGTGATGTCATTAAAATCTCAAGTGTAAATAGCTTTCAAATTTCCATTACAAAATTAACATTACAGATCATGATGACCATGACAGTAAGACTGGAAGGGAGGATATAATCTGGCCCAATGTGTGGAACTAACACACCATAAAAAGCAAATTTGTACAAAGGAAAATCTGAGGCAGTCATAAACAAGTTTACAGAAAGTGTCATAGGCCTGGAGAAAATGGAGTCTCTTTGGCCATTGAATGGAACAAAAACTACGTGAGATGGTATTTGTGATCAACATAGAAGCTTTCTAAGCTGTCAGCGCACTGAAAAAATGCTCAAGTGACTCTCCCTTGAGGACTCTGTTCCCAGCAGACCCCAGAGTCATATGTTTTTCCCTTCCATCCTTGATGCATGCTAAGAAGCTACAGCTGACATCTGCTCTCACCATTATCTGGCTAACTTCTTCCTCTGACTAATGATATGGATCCTCAGCTTCCAAAACATACCTTCCAGCAGAGCAAAGAAGAATTTAGGTAATTTTAGGGAATACCTTACTTTGGGTAAGGTAAGACACTGCCAATCATGCACCTGGCATATTTTAAGAAAGATATAAAGTGTATATTTTTTTATTAAAAGGTACAGTGTAAGAAACAGGATACTGAATCAAGATAGACAAATATTGCAAACAAAGACCATCTGAGCTGGTATTTCTCCAGTATAACTGCTAACTTAGAACTTGCGGTGAAGGTTCAAGATGACTCCCAAAGAAAGTCTGAACTGTTACTTAAAGCTAGTCTCAGTCCTTCAGAGTACAAAGTTTTGCCCAAATGGATGATAGCTGTCATCATCACCATTCTGTGGAGCATTATTTTGTATGTAGGATTTTGTGTTCCTGTCAGCTTTAACAGCTCAGCTAATTGACTCTGGTATCCTCTGTAAACAATTTCTCATGTGAGAGAGTTTCAGATGATGTTGAGTTCTACTCAACATATCCTACAGATATTGGAAAGGAGCAAAAGTGTTCAGCAACATATTTAGGTTAAAAGGATCCAGCAACCTAATTAGCTTGTTCTAAGCATACTTATTTACAGAGTGCAAATACATTATTTTGTGACAAATGTGTGAACAAGAGTAGCCATCACAAGGAGCCACCCCTTCTTATGTGGAAATGGACACAAACATCTAACTCTTTTTTTGACACAGAACTTCATTACATGTGTTTTCCCACACAAGAATAAAACTTTGAGGCTCCGTGACAGTTCTTAATCGAGAATAAACAGGATGACATACTTCTAACTGGAGACAGAAGTGTATTTGAATCATAAATATAATTTCTTGGAAGAGAAGAGAATAACCTTCAAATTGTACATTTATCCAATTTGACATCTGAAAGAATGATTTAAAAAAATGATGACTGGTTCACAAATAAATAAAAAAAAAAATCCAAACCAAAAAAACCCCTCCAGACTATATCAAAGTTCAAATTCTGTTGAAATTGGCTTTTTGAAAACATTAGAAAATTGCATGTTGATTTTGAAACTCATGGAAATACAAAGGAAAGTATCACATTCATGCATATATTAAATCAGCCAAGTTTTGGGTCATCCCCATGATAGTCACTGAAGAAAATTAATTGCTTCTGAAGGATGGCCTGTGTTCCATGAGGAGTGCTGCACTTGTGTCTAATAGATGTGTCTGTCATCCAAGTTTGATTGAGTTCAATGCATGGCTGATTATTCCCTCTAGTCACTTGGGAGTTTGCACTAGACAAATAGTTAAAGTGGAGGGAGATGTGTCACTGGGTAGCTATGGTGTTGGATTTATTTACTATTGATTGACCTTGCCTTAAGTAATGTGACTTTGCAAAAAGTCAAATAATCCTTATGTTTTAGTTAGGAGAAGTTTTATTTATTTATGTATTTGTAAGTAAAAATAGTGTAGAACCTACAGAGCCCATCCATGAGTATCTATTTTGGAGTTTCTACTTCAAAGCAAGCAAAATTCAATAACTATACTCAAGGGCATAATCAAATTCCCAATATTTGTTGGAGTATTGCATTATTTCCTTGGTGAATTGATCTTCTCTGTAGTCTGGTTATGCAATACCAGTGAGTTTCCCAATATCTGACTTATTTGTATGCCACATCAAGAATGTGAGACATACCACATTTGTTTAAGCAAACATATAAATTCTATTTCCATTGTCTTGTAGAGATATATCAACATATGTGGTCATACATGTACAATTGTATGCTGATTTGAAAATAAATATCAAATAGAACTTTCATAATTCTGTATTTATACACTGAATGCTACAGAAATTGGCTAATGTTTTATCTCCTTGTTCCCTACAGAGTGCATTCTCATTTGTATGTAGATGTTGCTACTTAATTATTTTACAGATTAGTGATCTGGGTATCTATGATGTGCAGGTAATATTTATAATTAGAGACTAATTTGAAATGAGTATTTATTTTGTTGTCCACATATCATTGGATTAAGCCAGAATAAACTGACCTATTTTTAATTTATTCTAGGGTTTTTTATTGTCATTTTTTGCCTTTTAAAAGAGTCATCTTAGATTGTTTGTGGGAATATTCTGTTTTGTGCTCCAATGGTTTAACAGCTACTACAGATACTCTTGTTGGAAAGATGGTGTGAAAGACTGAATACTTTCAATTCAGAACACTGTTCAGAAACAGAACCTTAGGTTTAGTATGCTTTCATATAAATAGAGAAATTTTTATTAAATGTATGGATGTTTCTACATTACAAACTTGGGCAAGGGAATTAATAAGTAGTATCTATCTTTCTATCTATCTATCTATCTATCTATCTATCTATCTATCTATCTATCTATCATCTATATCTATCATCTATATCTATCTATCTACCTAATCTATCTATTGAATGTAATGTTTCTAGATACTTTTGTTTGAGTGTAAATTATAAACTATAGCAAAAGCATTTTTTTCTTTGTGAATAGTAGAAAACTAAAATTCTTTCACAAGTATAGAATGAAAATAAGACTTAAAAAAAGAAATAGATGAATACTTATAGATAGGCTTTATTATTTTGGACAGGATCTTGATTTATTTTCTAATTAAAACAAGTTAATTTGCTCTTAGTTTTATTTCCAGGAATGAATAATATTTATCCTTACTTTTTACAGGAATAGCTGATTGATAACTCTTATTAGATGAATATTGTATGGTTTTATTCCAATCAATTACAGCACTATTAAAGAAGAATAACACTGGTGTGAATGACTAAATTACTTCATTCTGCACCAAGAACTTGCTCAATTCTGTGCACAGAACAGACATGCTTTTGGAATAAGCGCATTGACTTTCTGAAGGAATTGATAGTGCTCAGCAGTTATGATTTTTTTTGCCTTCATTTTTTCACCTCTTTTCTCTTACACATTTTGGGTTTTATAAGAGGCAGTTATCAAACCCTTAAATTCTCATTTCTTTCCTGAAATTTTAAGCAACAGAAAATACAAACTTTGTTAACCTACAGTTTGGTAACTTCTGGCAGCAGCAGAATTTCTTCATTCAGTATGTTGGATCTGTGTTGAACTTCGGAATCTGATCATCATATGAATGTTGAAATCTTCTGTGAAATTTAGCATACAACTGAAAAGGAATGATATACGTACAGATGGAGCCTTCCCTCTCACCTAGACTGACATTTTAAAAATATATTTAAAGAAAAAAATAACAATTAGAAATGTAGCAAATATTCCATGATTTGTCGCAACATCACTGAAATGAAAGTACAAATAATTGAATCATTTCCAAACACACTATGACTAAGAACCACTTAAAAATATTCTGAGCGTTTATGCCATTTCACACATTGCTATGCTCAATTTGTTTGGTTTTATGCCATATATATCTTTATTAAAGATATTGACTTTGAATTGCTGGAAGTTTCCATCATATTTATCTTCTCAAATCTAACAACCAATTGAAACACACCAATCTGGCTGATAAATACTGCAGAGCAAAAGTGAGTCCCTCAGTCCAAAATGTTGTTCATCTTACTGCCACCTGGGAGAAAATCAGAAAATTTAAGAACTCAGCTGATGTCAAAAGACAATCACACCTAGGAATAAATTTTTCAACTAACCTGCAATATTTAATAATGCCACATTTTGGATGCTGTGGCTTTGGGATTTTTTTCTGAGGGTCAGCACACAGCAGATGGAGTTTACACTTCTAAATTAGCAAATATAAATTTCTTGGAGTGATTTTCATGAATACCCCTGTAAGGTATCTGCACAAGAGAATTGTCAAAATCTATAGATTTTATACATCTGTATACCATGATATATCACAAACCCCTATGGAAAATTAATGAAAACCCCAAAAGATGTGATACACCGGATACCTGGTCTCACACAGGTCAACAGTAAAAGATAAAAGTGTCTGTTTGCCCATGCTTGAGCACATTTTTTTATCAAACAACCTTTCATCTCCCCTCCTTCCACTTCTATCCTCTGCCAAAAACTGCACAATATGTTCAAAAGAAAAGCTTGAGAACCAGCATTCAAGCAGTGAGCAACAGAGGTGTATGTAATTAGCCCTTTCTCCTACTCTTAGGTCCCAAGCGATTTTTGGTTCAGTATTGCAGGGTAAGCAACATATTTAAACAACCTCAGCACACTGCATATATAACTTAAGGTAAGAAAGTGTTAGGCAGACAACTTACCATGTATTTTCAGTTAATTTATTTCAAGATGTAAAATACATACTGGAAAAAGCGATTTTGTTAACTTTTATTGAGTAAAACCCTACTGAAAACAGAAAGAAGTGCAATAAATGTGCTTGGCATCGCTATTGCTTGTGGGAAGGCCAATACCTTCTCATGGGACTAGAGGCTACCTTTGCTCTAATTACAGTTTCCTATATGGAATGTTAAATGTCTAAGGACAAATGGAACAAATCTTACCTGATCATCTAACATTTTAGTATTTCTATCATCCATAGACATCTATAGATGCTGAATTCAGAGAGGTTTTTAAGAAAATCTGTCTGTTTCTTTTCCTTAACAGAGAAGGTTGCAGTTAATAATGGAGGAATGTGTAGGGCCCTGTATACTCCTGTTTGGCTTTTATTTGAGTGGGGATGATCACTGAGGGCACATCCCCAGCTCAGGGTAATGTTGGAGTTTGAGAACTGGCTGACACAGCACCATTGAAACAGTTTGATCTTTGCATTCATTCTCAAAGCCATCAATCCTGACACAAATGGACACTGAGATGAAGCATTCAGGCAAGAATGGAAAATGGCACCTTCTCCCTGTCGTACCTGCTGAGAGTGGATAACTTCTGGTAGGTCTGCTGGGCACAGCCAAACTGCATTGGCAGTGGGAGTAGAGATGAGTTGGACAAGTCCATCAATCACGGGGGGACTCTATCTCCAAACATTTTACTGCTTGGGAGCAATGTGCCCACCTGGGTCTCTCTCTCCCAACTTTTGAGCTAGAGACTGCAAACCGCCACATTATAGACATAATTAGATGAAGCTTAGTGCCGGAGTCTGACATCCTCTCATGGATATTTATGAAAAAAATATTAAAAAATTAAAACTTATCTGAAGAAAGCAGTAGACAGTGTACTCTAGGGAGCATTCCTGTCCTGCTGGGAAATCCAGAAGTGACTCTTATTTCCATAGCTCTCTGAAATCCTTCTGGTAGTGGTTCACCACAGCTACTAAATACAAGCATAACTCCATATAATCCCCCGCTCCCTCCCCTTCCCATTTGTTCATAAGATATTTTCAGAGGAAGAGATTTCAAAGTAAGCTCTCATCCCAAAGTATGCTTGGTTTTGGTTCTTATGTCATGATTTTTGTGTTATTTTTCATGAGAAACTACATATATTTTTCTAATACTGTTTTTCTACTAAAGTGATTTTGGAACTTGATCTATTTGAGATCATACTGAATATATATTTGGAAGGTGAGGGAACATGACCAAGCATGGGAAAAAGAGCTTGCAAACAACCATGGCTACAAGGGAACCCTCTGTTTATAACTAAGGAATCATAATTTCTGCCAAAGGAACTGCTAAGGGTGTAATGTCTAAGAGTTTATATCAAAGTTTAAAGATGGACACTTGTGCAACTGTCTGAAACAGAGGATACTCAACATGACTAGCCAAATGACCCCAAATATCTGAAATGGGAAGACAATAAAGAAATAGTGTCAGAGTGCTAGAGTACAAGATGAGCACTGAGAGGTAGACAAAGGAAGGAGTACCTGGAAGATGTGAGGTTGAGAGCCAGCTCTCCTGCAATCGATGTGAAGATTCTCTGGGACTATAAATCAAAACTTCACCATAATCAAAGCACCTGAGGAAAAGAAAAGGGTAAACACTAAAATGATTTTTTTGGGGGAAAAAATCCCCAAAACAAAACAAACCCCATACCAGCAAAATCTCTTTAGACTAGGGAGGTGTAACAAAGCAAAATTAGATCCTTATATTTATGAATACTAGATCACACATCAAATAATTCCTGAAAATAGCAATAAAAAAAATATCTGGTTTTGTACTTATTTTTTTTCCTTTTAGAGTATAAATTTGTAGTAACATTTTAGTTTCATTATCTTTTGAAAAGCCCCATCAAATTTGATACATTTTTTAACTTATCTGTTACAGCTTCACTGGCTTTCCATCTCAGAAGCACAAGAGAAAGCAGAAAAATAAGGCTGTACATTTGAACAGCTGCTTTATTAGGAGCACCTAGATCTTTGCTCACAACCTCAACAACTTGTAAGAATCCTGATTGCTGGGAAACACAGATTGTCTATACTATGAGAGACACTATTTGCATAGAAACTAAGTGAATTGAAGAATTTTTTTTTTTCCTTTGGTGTAGGCTGTTTCATGGACTGGGAAAAGGCTTAGGATTATTGTACCATTTTCTGCAATATTTTTTAATATTTTTTAAAATGAAGAAGGATGTGCAGAAATTCATGGAAGATTGTGGTACTTTATGTATTGACTTTTACGTCACAATTGTAGTTAGATCAAATGTTTCTATGTGTTTCTATACAGTTGATTGTACCACATTGCAATTCTTTAGCATTTCTACTTTCAGTTTACCTGAGGCTAGTGATGAAATTCCTCCCACCTTGTGGTATGCATGATTGCAATGTGGAAAATTAGGAAATCTGTGGAAACAAGAACTAAAAAGTTATTCTAAAAGCAAAGACAAATTAAAAAAAAAAAAGGAAAGCAAATTAATCACATAGGGGGGAAAATGTGTTAATGCTTCTATTTACTCATTTTCTCTTTATTTCCTCTCAAGATTTTGACAGGAAGTGGTTAATTGAAGAAATGTAGAAAAGATTGACAGGAAATATTACTGGGGGAAAGCTGAGGGGAGAGTACAGTATTGTAGAAGGCATCAGGCTACACAGACACAAAAAGCTCATGCAGAGGATTTTCAATCAGACCAGCAGTCAGCAAGCAGGAGGAAATAAATACTCAAGTGACAGCTCCACTGTCAGACTGCGTGTCCATCAAAAAAACCCCTGGCCTTCTCGCCTACCTGCCTTCCCCTGCTGGCCCCAGAAGCTCTTCACCTTGGAAACGGAGGAAGATACCTTCCTGGATCAGGTGTCCTGAAAATAGATCAGAGAGCAGTGGATAGTCTGTCTGCTGCTTCTTGTGCTCACAGCTGTGTCAAGGGAGAGCACTTTTACACACCTTTGCACCAAGGGCAAGACAGGAAATTAAGGTGGAAGCCATGACTTTGCCTCTTCTATATCTTGCATGTCAGTCTTGGTCTTTTCCTTTTAGATATTTCATTTCACTGCCAGTCACATTTTCAGGAAAAAATTGTCACAGTCATTTAATTCAATGTTATTTCACCATATAAATACAGTTCATATTTGCCTATGAATATGCCATATGTGTAAAGATCATAAAGACATTTCCACAAAAAGAATGCCTCAAGTTATCAAAAAAGTAAGGTGAAGTGATGAAATACTTACATAGTAAGAGGATTAATAAGTACATTGAAAAAGGAAAAAAAAAATCATTGAGCAAGTATGTCGAAGTAAAGATTGGAAGTTAACTTTCTCTAACTTGCAAACAGTTTGCTAAAAGCTTTGTAAACCTTGAATATCATCTGACTGTTAGATTTTTAATAAATTATATACAGCATCTCCATTGTCTACACCCTAAAATCTATATTTGAAGTTAATTTCTTGTTTGGTATAATAGGAAAATTTTTAAACTGCTATTTAAGTTCCTACTGGTAAAGATTAGCCTGTTTTTCTGTGGGTATTTCCCATATGAATAATGTCTTTCAAACAGGCAAAAATTTTCAGCCACACACCGTGTTGAACAAAATCCATAAAATGTGAAAATTAAATTAGACATTAAAAAAATTCTTTGAGGACCAAGGTCTTAGAGAGTGACATAAGGGAAATTGTTGACGCAGAGTCAGTGAACATATTTAAGGCTATTCTAGTAATACACAGGACTAATTATATATCACTGACTTCTTTCAAAGTGTTGTACAGACATGAGCTAATTAATCTGCTCCATCAGAGATAGGAGCAGAAGTATTGCAAATATAGCACCACCTGCCACAGCTTCTGGTAAAAGGTAGAAAAAACCCTTATTTTCAACAATCACCCCATGTTGGGCTTTTTGTCTTGGTAACTCAATGCACATGAATGTGCATATATGCAAACTGAAATAACTGAAGAGATGTAAAAGTAAATGGGAAAAAACTACATATAAAAGTCTGATTTTGAAGGACGCTAAACATGAATTTCGATTACTGAACAACGGTATTATTCCAGGTTTTATGATCCATTGGGGTCAATAGTGGTCATAATTAAAACATTAAATACTTATTAATAGTTTATTTATGCTACATATCATATACTGAGCAGTGGAGCTCTAGAAACTGGGGAATAATTTTTTATCCTGCACTGACTTTTGTATCAATTATATTCTTAGTTTGTCTTACTGCAGTCATTAAGATCCCTCTGCTACAGTTGTACAAACAAATCAAGGATGTTTTAGTGAAAAGACAACAATTCAAGAAAAAACAGCAGATGAATATACTCAGAAACAACATAATGTTCTTATGTTTGGCTGTGACATAAGCATATCCTAAATTTTCAACATTGAAACAAAAGTAAAATTATTTACATATTGCTTTGGTAACTACTGACATGCAGTGGATAAAGCGTTCAGAAGCAGTGTTTGACTGACATTTGTCTTCTTTGAAGTATCTGAAAGCAGAGAACTCAGTTCAAAAGCAATGTATATGTTGTAGAGTCAAAGACAGTGACAATGTTGTCTAGGAAAAGTGGTCAGAACTTAGCACTGAACATGACTGGGGAAGTTTTTATTATTTGAATGCATGGAAGGAGGACTACGTTGCTAGTTGTTGGTTTTTTCCCATTAAATCAGTTGCAAAGAGAAATAGTCCAATCTTTCTTTAAGGGACACTTGGGAACATTGCCTGAAACTTAAGCCAAAGAGTGATACATACACACACACACACACACACATATATTATTCATGGAAGGGTAACTAGTGAGTTTTCCAGATAGTGAAATACAAGCAAATCTTAGTTATTGTTTAAGTTTTCTAGATTTCTTATAGAAAAAGTTAAAGGACCTCTAAAATATTTGGAATTATTAGGGAGAAATTATGTACCTGGACTTGTATATGACAACATTTCAAACTGTCAGTAAGTATTAATTTAAGAACACTGAGCCCAGATTTTATTAGCTCTTTTAGGACGTATAATGCTTTTAATGTCAGATTTCTGGTCTTTAAATTAACCTTAAAGACAGACTAACTAATAAGCCTGCATTAGAGCTGGGGCCTGGTCTTAATTATGGAGACACTCACTTGTCCCTTTAGGGTTTAGAGTTTTGAACCAGGTTTAGCTCTGAGTTTAAACCTAGAGAGAAAAGATGGTATCACACTTCTTTCTATAATGATGCCACTTGTCCTTTTCTTCAGCATTGAACCATCTTAAATATAATGCAGGAAGAATACAGATAAGTAATATTTCATTATTCATTCTAGAGAGTTGTGAAATTTATAAAATTTATATTTTTGCAAAAATAATATAACTGTAAAACTAACCAGTGACCAGATTAGTGTAAACCTAGGGAAGTCTCAGAGCAGGAAAAATGAGGAATCATAGGATCACTTTCATTTTCTATTTAAAAATTACTAAAATAATAAAAGGGGAAAAAATTTCACCTACCACAAAATAGACCCATTGCTCTTATTGCCCCAAGGCATAAGCAAGGATAAGACTTAAGAAGTCAAGTTACATTAGTTTGGATTAAAAAGTGAAGACTATAAATCTTCATCCATTCATATATAAGCTGGAACTATCTAATAAGAATTCAGAAGAAATTTTCCCTTTAGGCAGATTTTTCAATGGAGATTTTGGTATCTTTTTCTGATGTATTCAATCCTGACTATTGAAGATGAAATAAATAGAGAGAGCCTTGATTCATTATAGCAGGTTCTACATATTTACATGTTCTTAAAGACCATTTTGGCCTTGGCAGTTCAGTCAGACTGGAGGCATTTCAAAATTGGTACTGATGACTATACCTAAGCTTTTCAAACTGTAGAAAAAAATCCTTATACTTACATTAAAAGTAGGCAAAAGTTTGAAATATCTGAGCACAGTAACTGCATTCTATCCTTATTTTTATATATTCTGGATATATTGCTGCTTGAGTGTTCTAGACATAGCATAGGTAGAGGTATATGATGCCCATTATTTGGTCTACTGTAGCAAACTAAATATCTTACCCTAGAAAAATTTAGAGTAATGGCAAATCATGGATCTGTTGAAGCAGATCTGCAATACATGTGAAAAATCTGTGTCGTGGAGGATGCTTTATTAAAAATGTTTTCACTGCCATAGTTTCATAGCTCAAACTTTACAAGATAACTCATATTTTATTTGTTCCAAATGTGAACTTAACAGTTATCTGGAATAATGTAGAGGTTCAAATAAATATTATATCAGTTGTTCATTCTGCTGTGCTATGTACAAGTCCTAGTTTTGAAGTAAGAAAATCCTAATTCTAAAGGCATGTCAGTCAAACCCTTTTCTGCCAGAGTATAGCTTGACAAAAACAAAAAAAATCCACAACCAACAACAAAATACCAACCAAAGAAAACCACACAAAAATCAAGAAAATCACTGTCTTTAGTCTAAATAGATAATATTCATATTCATAATTATCTACAGGTAGTGGTTAATTATCAGTGTAGGCTTTGAAGTGGCTTGGATGAAGATAGGTCAATGAAGAATAAAAGTAAAAACTGCAGGTGATATTCCGAATTTTGTGGAGATCACGAATGTCTTTCTATTGTGAGAAAGAATAGGACTATACATCCACTAAAATGAGTAAAAGGTTCTCTCTCTGTAAAGGATAACAAACTTTTAGAGGATCCTAGGCTCAAATGTAAAATCCCTGCAATGCCAGATTTTCAGGGAGATTCAAGGACTTTTTTTCTGTACTTGAAGGCTTATGCTAATCCAGTCAGTAAAGCCAGTAATTTATTGAGCGCACAAGGATGTCAGTCATTTGGGTCATCTGTGCTTACTCTGCTTTTGTAAACTACATTTAATGGAGAGTGATCTCCTCTGACGGGAATTGTATCTCACCATAGGGAGTGTGCCATGGAAACCCTCCAGTTTCTTCTGCACAGGGAAAGGGTGCCCCTGTCTAATTACAGATTTATTTTATGTTTATGCTTCAGCAAATGCAGTCAAAGATCACAACACCTGGGTAATGCAAAGCTCTGAAAGGAGGATATCGCACTTTGGAAAAAATAACAAAATGCCATCAAGAACTGGAAGATAGAGGAGGAGAAGTAGGAAAATAAAAAGAGAAGGCTAGTTTGCAGGGTGTTTGAAGCTTGGATTTAATAATCAAAAGTTACCAGCAGTGCTCTTAAAATCAAAGCTCAGCATTTTTATTTATTTCACTTGCTCTTAGAGAAGAGGCCAAGAAGAGGGCTGATACTCTTCTGCAAACAAACTCTACTTAAAGGACAAAATTCCCAGTTTCCCAAATGATAAACTGAATTTTCTTTTGTTAAATATTCTAGATGTAGAAGGTAAACTGGCAAACCAACCAGTAGACTTAAGTGTTGAACTTGTTTTGAAAATAGTGTATAGTTTCAATACATGGTGGTAAAATTTAGATGTTGTACACAGAGGAGGAGACATAATAATAAGTAAATACCAAATTCATTATTGCTTATGATGAGCTCTTAATGTTAAAAACTGCTCATAAAGTCACTGCCTTAAAAATGACAGGACACATGTTTGCAACATGACATTAATTAATAATTCTCTTAGACTAGACAATTTGGAAGACTTTTATGTAGCAATAGGGGAGTATAATTAAGAACACTCCTGCCCTTTGAGAGTTATTTGATTTTATAGTATTTGTGGAACATTGCCTGTCCCTAAACCACAAAGAATGAAATAAAATAGAGGGAAGAACTTCTAGACCCAGAAAACTTCTTGGGTTTTTTTTAGCCTTTTTTTTTGTCCAAAAAGTCCTATGACACATACATCTACTTAGCTTTCACCACACAGAATACATAGAAGTGATTTGGTGGTGATGGATGAGTCACTTAAGTTCTGCTCTCAGAAATGAATGGTTCCATTCCCTGACCTAGAGGACTGAAGAATGATGGACGAAGGTATTTTCACCAATATTGTTGTTTTTGTGACAAGGGTGGGGGTGTATCCAGTGAGATCCAAAGGTCGTACGTCAATTTGGTGATAGGCAACAAAGAAAGTTGGCATTCTCTTCAGCTACTTAAGGTATTCCCTGGAGGAAACAATAGGTGTTGAGGGCTGGGTAAAACATCCAACAAGCACTTTCCTATGGCATTACTTTTGACATCATAGAGGAATGATGTGTAAGATGAAGGTGGAAAAGGTGACTAAAAGCATTCTGATAGCATAGCTTCCATTGTCTAACCTCTGGTAGAGCAAGGAGCTTTTCTTCCCAGAAGAGATGACACAAACATGCAGTGCACTTACTTGTGTTTAGACCCTAAATAATTCAATACCTAAAAGCTTCTATACTTTATGTTGCACATGTTTGCTTCTATGAAACCAGAGCAATGAATTTTTATGGAGTGTGAATATATTCTAACAAAAGTTTGATATTATATTAAAAGAAGAAGTATTTTTAACCGAAGTAATAAAAGGTGGCACTTTCTTTACTAAGACAGTAAGGTTACAGAACAAAAAAATGAAACCCAAACTCTCCTATGAGGATTTAATTTTAAGCTTTCTGATTCTTATCTATAGCTTTATTTTTTACAGTCAGCATGATATCAAGAAGCTCTTCATACCTTCAGCCTCTAAGAAAGATGGATTTTATCTGCATCCTGAAGTAATAAACACTTTGGAACGTCTTCTGTGAGACTTTGTATATCTTGAATAAGGTTGAGAGTAGAAAATGTGCTTCTCTTTCTAAGTACCCTAGAATGGAATCCAGCTACTTAGGTGACTAAAAACAATGATTGTAAAACTGTTATAAAAGCTTGAATCGGTTTTAGTTTGCAGTTTTAAATCCAATTCACTCTGTTGATTTAATGTGCAACAATATGAAAGCCATTAAACCTTCAGCTTAAGCTTACTTGAATTGCATGTCACTGCTAGAGATTTCTTTGAAATATATCCAATAAATAGCTTGAAAATGTCCTCATAAAAAAGATCTTAAACATAAATTTTCTGTATAATTCTAATTTTAAGTTTTTTCCTCTCTGTCCATTACAGATGCAGATGTTTACAAAGGTAGGACTATTACAAGGATTCAATTATTACAGCACTGCAGCAAGAATCTAGACTCTGAGAGTGGGTACTGTCAAGCTGATACCACAGAATATACATTCTGCTGGAGGGCATATAATTTTTCAATCTCAAAGCAAAGGAAGGCAGAAAATTTGTTCTTTTTAGCAGTGAATTTTTACTGTATGTATGGTCTCAGTACTTTAAAAGCAAAGAAACACCACTCCATTAATTTCAGAGATTTAATAAAATTCAATTTAGTAATGAATAAAAAAATCTTGTGCAGATTGCTTTTCTCCTCCTCCTTAGAGCTTTTCATGAAGATGAATCATATTTTTGGCACACTGGTAGGACACTTGCCTTTATATCTTACTTTTGCAGATCACTGATCTGCTGTTTTGGCAGATTTTAGCAAACCATATGAAATCAGTTCTTCCTGGTATTTCAAATTACTTAAAGCTCCCCATTACTCTGCCCTCTTTAATGCTGGTGGGTTTTTTTAGCTCTTGGATTTATTTTTTAATTTTTTTTTTATTTTCTAGTGATTGTGCACGATATTCCATATCCTGCTTCTAGCTAACCTTTGAAGGCAAGCTGACTTACAGTGATAGCCTTTCTCCTGCCTCAGAGTTCTCGCTATATTTTTCCGTGTTGGCTGAAATGTTCAGATTTGCGCTTTTACTGCCATCTAGTGTCAGAATTAGAAAGAAAAGTTTAAAATAATTTCTCATGGGGCTTGGAAGAGGGTCAGTATTGGCTCTAAGAGAAACTGTTTTAGTTTCTGGCTGAATCAAGTACTGTAGAGAATATTAATAGAAGAAATTCTAAAGATATGTGAGTTTTTATGAGAAGTTAAGAAGGTGGGCCAACATGTACTAAATGGATACATGCTCAACCTAGCACCATGCACTATGCTTGCCCAGACACAACTATTACATTTACTTTGATATCTGCTATTAAACTGACAGCACTGCATTTTTTAACGTAGCATTTATATGGCTGCGCTTGCCTACTGGTTCTGGCTGGGATAGAATTATTTTTTTTTGTAGTAGCTCTTATGGTGCTATGCTTTGTCTTTGTAATGAGAATAGTGTTGATAAAGTAAGGATGTTTGAGTTATTTTCTGTCAGTATTTACAGAAAGTCAAGGGCTTTTCTGATTCTCAGATTGGGCTTCCATCAAGGAGGCTGGAGGTGCACAATGAGGGGACACAGCCAGGACAGCTGACTGCAACCAGAGGGACATTCTATACCATACAGCAATAAAAGCTGTGGAAAAGAAGGAGAAAGGGGAGGATATTTGGACAGATGGCGTTTCTTTTCCCAAGGCACCATGACATAGTGATGGAGATGGAGCCTGGCTTTCCTAGGGATGGCTGAACAGTTGTCCATCAATGGGAAGACGTTAATGAATTCCTAGTGTTTGCTTCCACACATGGGTTTTACTTTACCTATTAAGGTGTCTTTGTCTTAACCCATCAGTTTTCTTACTTTTACCCTAACAATTCTCTTCTCCATCCCGTGGATGGAGGGAGCAAGCATCTGTGTGTGGCTGAGCTGTCTATCCCTGTTAAACCACACTAATTTGTAAACACAGAACAAAAGCCCTATCCAAACTAAGAAATATATTACCTTTATATGAATGAGTTGGAGTTGAAAGAAATCCCAGGCAATCTCACAGTGGCACACCGTATGTTATCTCAGAATAAAAAGCAGAAAAGAGTGTGAAAAGATGGCAATTCAAAAATTAAAATAGTAAAAGCAGCTGTCTTTACTGTAAGGTCTGGGCCCTAATGTTGTTAAGCAAAATCCTACATTGATGAATACAGTACAAAAACCTAAATTCTACCTGCTTTTCTTCTTTTGAACCTGCAATATAAGGAAATTGACAGAAATTAGATAAACACATGAAATCTCTTTTTGATGATTCCAAAATATTACAGAATCATAGAATCAGCTAGGTTGGAAAAGACTACTGAGATCATTGAGTCCAACCCATGAAGCAACACCACCTTGTAAACACCTCCAGAAACAGTGACTCCTCCACCTTCCTGGGCAGCCCATTCCAATGCCCACTCACCATTTCTGTGAAAAACTTCTTCCTGACATCCAGCCTAAAGCTCCACTGGCACAGCTTAAGGCTCTGTCCTCTTGTGCTGTCATTGGTTGCCTGGGAGAAGAGACGGACCCTCACCTGGCTACACCCTTCCTTGAGGGAGCTGTAGATTGATAAGGT
Organism: Pseudopodoces humilis; assembly: GCF_049639895.1. Lineage (NCBI taxonomy): Eukaryota > Metazoa > Chordata > Aves > Passeriformes > Paridae > Pseudopodoces > Pseudopodoces humilis. Next base: position 54,137,217 of record NC_142200.1, read on the forward strand.
CTCCTGAGTCTCCTTTTCTCCAGGCTAAACAACCCCAGCTCCCTTAGCTGTTCCTCACAGGGTTTGTGTTCCAAGCCCCTCACCAGCCTCGCTGCCTCCTCCGGACGTGCTCAAGCATCTCAATGTCCTTCCTGAACTGAGGGGCCAGAACTGGACACAGCACTCCAGGTGTGGCCTCACCAGTGCCCAGTACAGGGGTAGAATGACCTCCCTGCTCCTGCTGACCACACTGTTCCTGATCCAGGATGCTCTTGGCCTTCTTGGCCACCAGGGCACACTGCTGGCTCATGTCCAGACAGCTGTCACCAGTACGCCAGGGTCCCTCTCTGCCTGGGCACTGTCCAGCCACACCATCCCCAGCCTATAGCATTGCAGGGGGTTATTGTGGCCAAAATGCGGGGCCTGGCACTTGGTATTGTTAAGCCTCTTATCATCGGGCCTTCTATCCAGCCTGTTCTGAACTCTCTACAAAGTCTGTCTACCCTCCAGCAGACCAACACTCCCCCAGTTTGGTGTCATCTGCAAATCTGTGGATATGTATAGTAGTCTGTTGTATGTGTTGTATGTGGTTCACTTCTGACATACAGCTAAAAAGCTGTAAGATAAAATGTTCCTTATTTTATTTTTTAGCTTTTTAGTTCTTAGTATTAGATAACATACTGAGAGTAGTTCAACGTGGCCAGCCAAATCTCTATTGGGGTCATACTAATGTTAAATCATATTTTGCTATAAAAATTCAACATTCTGACAAATTTCTATCAGTACTGTTGATAGAAACATAATTTAATCTCACTGATGTGTCAAGTGTATAATAGTCATAGTACAAGCAATTTTGATGTCAGCAGGTATGGTATTAACAGTAGTGGTGTTCCAGTTCTACTTTGGTTATAAAATTTGCTTTCAAATTGTAAACAGACAGCTTATGGAAATTGTCTGGGCTGTCCACCTAGCAATCTAGAAAAAGTTCACAAATGTGCAATGTTAGTTTGGGGAAATAATGAGTGAAAAACTCCTGACAATGCTGAGAATACTAGTCCTGTCATGAATAGATAAGGTGAAAAAAATGAAAGAACATAGGCCTATTTTGATTTCCCTAGTCCTACACAATGTATACTTTATTAAGCATTTTCCAAAGGTAGTTTAGAAATACGAAAAAAAAAATTATCTGAAAAGCCAAAAGAACTAAGACAAATTTTCTGGGTTTAGATGCATAGTAGTTTTTCTGAAAAGTTATGTCTTCTTTCTGCATAATATATTGTCTTTATATTACCTTATATTTCTGAAAAGAATTTCAGAATAACTCATGCTTGATGAAGCACTTCTCAATTGAAATTTGATTTCTTGGTTTATAAAGAGTAGAACAAAATAGAAAAAAGGGGAAAAAAGTATTGCTAGCCAAAGGCAGACAGATTTACATTTGCATCACTTTTTAAAGTGTTAGTTCAAAACAGCTTGGTCCTGTAGAACATTTTGTTTTCAGGCTTATACTTGTAATAAAACACTCACCAAGTAATTGATTAAATATGTCTATTAACATGTACACATTAACATCATATTTCCCTAGTGATTTGGTTCTGGAATTAGCTCACAGATCAAGCTGAAAATAATTAATTCCTATGAATATAAAACATGTATAATGGAAAATGTTTGCAATTCAATCTTGGATGACTTTTTACTACACTTAAATCTCTTTCAGAGATCAGTAATATTTTTAGTCAAGTTTAGCATGTAAAATAAATGTACTGCTTTCCCTCATCTCCTCAGGCATCTTTGTATTTTCTTCCAAACTTTCACTGAGAGGAGATGCCCCTCAACACAACAGGAAAAACCAATCCCTTTAGACAAATTATGGTAATCACCACTGTAACTGGAACCTTTGCTCATATCCCATAGGATTCAAGGAAAAGAATTATGGGATACAAAAGCTCTGATAACTACAAACAGGGAACTTTGGCAGAATTTTGAGAAGGGTTCTTGCTTTGCCAGAAGCTTAATCACAAAATCATTTGCTCAGGGCTAGGGGAATGGACGCAGCTGAGTAAAATGTATGTCTGTTTTGCGGCACAAGCCTAGCCTGGCATCAGAATAGTGGAATTAGAAAATTAAGTGGAAATCTCCATTGCTATGTCTTCCCTGGATTGTTGTGCTTCTACTATTTTGCGGCAAAGGTAAGAGTGAAAGAGAATATTAGGCAATCGAAGGAGATCAAGTATGGAGAAGAATAGACTTTTAGAGGAAAACGTTTATTTTTCAATTAACCTCTCTGTTTAAAAGTTCTGCTTTTCTCCATATCTTCAGCTGTATCCTCCCTCATTTAGCCAAAAAGATCAATAATTGAAAAATGAGTTACTCCAGGCTGGCTGCCTTCTTCCTCCTGTGAATGGTTTAACAAGAGATCAGGTGTCCCTTCACTGATTTTCTGGGGGGTTTATTTGGGTTTTTTTGGGGGTTTTATTGTTTGGGTTGTTTGGTTGGTTGGTTGGTTGGTTGGTTGAGTTGTTTGGGGTTTTTTTTGGTGGATATTCAAAACACAGCTACTGCTCGAAGATTTCAGTTCTCACGACACAAGTAAGTCAAATTGTCAACACATGCACTTGACTGTAAGCATGAGTAAATATTGATTCTAAAATTGCACTGCGCAGGCATATTAAAAACACAGGTATGGTGCCCATGCAATATTTTACTTCAGCTTTAGGTCTACAAAAAATAATCTTAATCTCACTAAGAGATTACATCTGGTAAAAATTGACCAGGTGGGATGTTGCTTCCCGTGAAATAGCATACATATTAGTTGTTATGAAGAAAGACAAAGATAACTTAAAATATCCTCTTTTGTTATGTCTTGAAAAAATATATTATGATTCATAGGAATGAGTTTCTTTGTATGTGTATTTTGGTTTTAACCTACACTTGATGAATAACAAAGTTTTCAGTCAAATACTTCTTAAGTATTGAATAGCCCTGAAGCTTGGGAAACAACAACTTTCTATGATGCTAGAAGTAAATGCTTGGGTTTTTTTTATTTGAATTTTACATATTGATTTAGAAAAAGTTATTACAACTGTGTCCATTACTGTAACTCAAACTCCTCACACTCTCCAGGAAAATTTTCAATGCTGAACAGCTAAGGATTATTTTGCTTAAAGTTCTTTGGATAAGCTGATAGAACCAAAGACTAACATAAAGAAGACAGAGTAATTTTCTATCCTAGACTCCTCTTTTCTTACAGTATCATCAAAACACTCTACATAATGCTTCCATCATCTAATTGTATTTACCTCATTATTACAATGAAATAACAAACAGCAACTCATATAATTGTAAATGAAGGTTGTTTGCAGAAATCAACAGTTTTAATTTCATGAAAAAGAAAAAGAAAAAAATTGAAATAAGAATAAATAAAATAAATAATACTATGAAAACCAAGCAATTTCTTCAGTTAGTGGAAAGAAAAGAAAAAGCTTGAAGAACATTCTTTGGTTATGTGCTTTCTTTTTATGTTGTTTTTCTTGTAATATTTAATCAATACTTCATGTACTTTTTTGTTTGAATTAAAAGCTTTCTGCACTGAAATATCTGGATACAGTGGTGTGTGTCATACCCTGCTATAGTATGGTTTTGTCCTCTGCTGGTTCTTTCAGGTCATATGAAAGCCAATCCATACTAAGCTGAAATCAATAAAGTTAAAATGGACAAATCTGCCTTTAAGCAAATGCCAATATTAATTTCTAGTTAAAGCTAAAATATTAGCAAATATGATCTTCTTACTGGGAAGTCAAATTTCACCTTTTAAAACCCTGTTTAAATTCTAATTTAATTCAATATAGACATTAAAATCCCTAGAAACACCAATTTACATTTTAATTAAGGAATAATTACTAAATGTTTGAGAAATCAGCAATATGAAAGCAAAATTCCTTCTCAGGTGAATTTAAAATATTTGTCTCTCTCACTGTTATTTTCTTTTTATCCCCCAGATTTAAGGTTGGTCAGTTTTCCATTTCTTTTTCATTTGAGGTTATTACTCTGTTTCCAGCAGGAAGACAAGCAAATCAGTGGGAGGAGATCAGTAAATTATCCTGGTAATGTTTTATTACTGGCCTATAATAACTCTCCAAACCTAGCTAAACAGGAAGGGGTTGTGTGAATATTGAAGGACTTTGTAATAATACCCTAAAGAAAAGTGTATGTGAATTGTAGTATTTTACTGGTGCTCACCTGTAATCAGTGTCTGATTTTTGACATTTTCACCATTGTAATACAATTTTACAGTGTGTGGCTGATGTAGGGCATGACATAGCTTTCATAGAATACATAGCTTGGCAACCAGATTAATTTTCAAGTAACTGAGGGCACAAAGTTTAGAAATGGACATATTTCCAAAATAGTTGTATTGTCCAAAATGGACAAGACATTCAAATCCTCATGCATATTAGTTCATTTTTCTACAATATACTTGCATACTGGCTGTCATTGTCTATAAACTATATTGCTATTTTGTTTTTGGGTTCTAAGTAGTCTTATTTTTAATCCAGTGGTACATCTTTTTAGCAATTAGAGCATTTTCATTTCCTGTCCATGATTCCACAGCAGCCTGCAGGACAGGACAGAATCTAAATCCTGAGTGTTCTTTGTACTAGGCAGCCAACAGCAAATTCTTGTATGAGCACTGCCATAACAGCAGGTTTCAAAGCTGAATCTACTCATAACTGCATTTTCACTCCAATTCAGTACTGTAACTTCATCTTCTGTAATAGTTTATCTAGTACTGACAGAGTTATTGGTTTCTACTTTCTCACTTATAAGGGAAGTTCAGATAAGGGCATTTATGCCTCCATTACAGTTTTGTACTTATTGTGATATCACTTAAATCTTTTCTCAATTGAATGGATATAGGTTTTAAAATTCAGGTGTAATTAGTAATATTAAGTTTTTCAATGAATCTAGAATTCCTCCTACTGGGCTGCCTTATTTATGTGTCAAGTAATTGTTAGATGAATAATTTAACAATCTTGAGTATTCTGTGGAAGTCTTTCTAACTCTTCAGGCTACCAAATACAAATTAACATCAGAAAGATGTTAAAAGATTTCACATAAGATTTTTAACACTGAACATCTGGAAAAAGAGAGATTTTAAGGTAGGCTGTATCCAGTAAAATGGTGAGATGCTTATATCCAAGAAATTTCCTAATGAATGCACTAAAACAACTCTCCTACTGTTTAAACGTAAGCCACAGTTACTTACCCACACAGTTCTTCACAGCGCTGAGACATATGTGAGTGTAAAGTAGACAAGGATCAATTCAAGTTGAGAACATAAAAATACTGGCCTAGAAGCAACACTCCTTATCTTACAGGAAAAAAAAAAGTGAAATAACAAATTCATGAGATGCATTAATTTCTCTTGTTGCACTGAGTAAAACGTAATAAAAAGAAAATAGTGCATAATGAAAGAAGGAGAACAAATAAAACTTACTCCCTGGTGCCAAGAATTATTTTCCCCATTGGGAGGAGATGAAAAGTGGAATGCTTCTGACTGTAATTATGACTAGCTGAATGAACAGTATGCCTGGGCAATGTTAATGTCCACAACATCCTTGTGACATGTCTTCCATGAATAACAATTCTACAGAATTCCTAAAAAAAATGTTTGAAATGTTTTTTTCCGGTTTTTGTCTAATCATCTTCTTATCACAGAGTGGATTTCCTAGTACAGAATATTTTCAGGATCTTCAAAAAAACCTACACCAAAAGTCCTTGTCCTTGGAATAATTTTAAACATTACCTGTGAGGATCTATTGACTCCATTCCTGCTTTATACTGTCGATCAAACTGTTCCCAATAAGGACATGGTGACCATACATGAGAACTGAATATTGCATTCCTTCTTATCCAGACATGATTGACTCTTCTCAAGTACACTGTAAGTTTAGTCAATGTGAAGGGTGATGTCTCATCAAAGTCAATGGAGCTGTGCCATTTTATATCAGCTGTGGATTTAACAAACAACTCCCATGTCTGTTTTTGGCTGGGGTGCCCAGCATTGCCTGGAGACAGCCTAGCTCAGAGATGTCTCACAAGACTCTGGTGAGATCTAAATTATAAGAAAATGCTATATACATACATAATCTAAGGTATATTGCCAATTTTTTCTTATTATTTTCAATCGTTCATAACATACACAAATAATTCCTAAAATCGCTGTTGCCTTCTATTTAAAACCCATTTGTGTTCCATTTTAATTTTTGTTTTTTCAGACTAATTTTCAAATAATTTTCTTTTTCTTAACCATGTACACTGTTGACAAACAATGAATGATTATTTTGGGTTTAACTGAGATTTGTAAATAATTTACTTCAAAAGAACTATTCTACTTTGTTGACAACAAAGTTAATTGTCAACAAAGATGGAAATGTGCAAACAGGGACAGCATATTGAAAAACAGACTGCAAACACACAGGGAAAGCTAGACTTAGATCACAGGAAACAAACTGTGTTTGTAGAATAATTTGCATGTAGACAAACATGATTTTAAAGGAAAAAAAACAAACAAAATCAAAAAAACCCTCACAAGCTTGTTTATATTCCTATACTTATGTGATAAAATAAGGCTCAATATTAAGGTGACCAGAAAATCTTTGGGAGATTAAGAATTAGTCCTATTAGACTATATGACTAAATATAATAGGCTCTGATTGTTAATAAGGTGCTGCAGAGAGCTGACTTGACCTAAGAAAATGTACAAAAGAAAGGAATAAATTTGAGTGTAAAGATAAGTTGGAACCTTAATAGCATCCTAGGGCTGTATTTTACGGATGTGCACATTCTTACGGCTCTGCTTTGTTACCATTAGGTAACATACCTCTAACACAGTTTGTCAGATAAATATTCCTCCTGTGAGAGCTGTAAATACCAGCCTTTCTGAGTAATGGCAACTATGAAAAGTAGTTGGGATGAAGTGGTCACGTCAGTTAATATAGAATGTATTGCAAGGTAGAAGATAATTCATTAGGGTGATTCCCTCTGCTTATTCAGACATGCCCCGTTTTCATCCATCACCTGTGTAGGATTGAATAAGAGTATAATAGAAACAAAAGCCCTTGTCAAGGTGGCATGGGATTCTTGTCTAATACCCAGCTAATAGGAACGAACAAGGTCAAAACAGAAGCTAATTTGGCACGCCAATTTGAAAAGTGCCAGTGTTCTCCTGAGTTGGAAAGTCTTTATGCCTGTATACGGATGTACGTATCCATGTGAAACCTCTTAAATTGTGCGTGTTCTTTATGCTCTTATTAAAAAGGCACGCTGTCATATCAGCTCTAAGGCTGGGAAACAGCACTCTGTTCCAGTTTGTCAGTCGAAGGATGGGTTGTTCCTGTCAGCAGTTCTTGTCAGGAGGAATGAAGTATGTATCTGTGCTATATACAGCAGCTCTTTCTAAATGAGACTACCTCACCTGAATACCTGACAATTGCTTTGGCTGTTGTCATCTACTTTCTGTTGCATCCAAATCTAGCTCACTTTATGCAAAAATAAAGAGGTCGCCATGGCAACTTTGTATCCCTAAACTTAATAAGAGGGAGCAAAACATAGATAATTTTGCCTTTATGGTATTTTCTTAGTTTTTTTTTTCTTGACTTAATAAGGGAAACACTATCCATTAGACAGAAATATAAATAGCAAATATCTGAATTTTTTGGTTTTTTTCTTTTGTTTGCCATGGAAATTGGGAAAGGTTTTTTCATGGTTTTTTTTTCATGTTCCATGAAAACATGGAAAGGTTTTCATCTTCCTCTTCACCTAGAATTCAATATATGTGTGTATTGTAGAAATACATAGATGTGTTATTATATTTTGAGAAAGATGATGAAGAAAGGAAACTAGGAAAAATTCTATCCAAAAGATACCAGTAGGTCTAAGGTTCTATTGAAGAAGAAGATCAGACATTTTAAAATAGGGTTTCCAATAGGATTTAAAATCTTTAGACACCCCTCTCTGATTGAATTAAACTCCCTTAGGCTCTTGGGAAAATTTCAGCCAAAATGGTTAACATAAATATAAATGGACACATATTTTTTCCCAAAGAGAAATTAAGATAATAGGAATAAAACATCAAGCCTTAGGGCACAAAGCAGCTGTTAACTGATTGGAATAGAACAAGGTTTTCCTTTCATGAACACACCATAAGTACTCTTTTGGTTCCCATTACATCTGAAACATACATTAAAGGGATTTCTTTGATTATTAGACATGCTAGTTCTTGTATATAGACTATACTAGTTCAAGTCTATATAAGTAGCTTAATTCTTAGGTGCATTGCACTGATTTTTGGTTAGAAATGAGCAATATTCTCAAAAGTTCTCAAAAACCTTTGGAGATTGTTTCTCTCACTTTTTGACTGCATGTGGCAATTAGATACAGTACTTATATTTGACTTTTGAAAGCCTCTATGTCAGTAAGTGAAACTTCAGAGAATAATGAAAATGCTTTCAACTGAGATCAATACCCATGTTAGTGGTCATTCATCTCCAAGTTATCCTCACCCATGCTAATAATGGCTTGTGTTTTCTGAACAAATCCATTTGCAGTGGTTTTGGCAAAAGCACTTTTTCGAGAAAGTCCATTTCTTTCAGTTGCTGTCAAAAACAATGTTTTAACAAATTGGTATGAACTGAATTCAATATTTCACAACTTTAAACTGTTGACTTTTCATTTTCATGATATAAGCCATTTGTAATTAAAAAGATTGATGTCGTGTATTCTATTTTATAAGTATGGCATTGCATAATTGCATAGGACGCTCATATTTTGTCTCATTATTGTTTTCTGTATACTCCTGCTTAAACCAGTTCAGTGGATCTTCCTGGGCATGTATTTACCTAATTTAAAACACTTTGACATCCTACTAATAAAAGAATAAATATACCATAGAAATTCTAAAGATAAATATCTTGATTTTGCATCTGAAAGCTTTGAAATTTAAGAAGGCTTTCAGAAGAGTTTTAAGGTCAACTGTTCAGGTCAGTAATATAGCACACACACTTGTAGCTGTAAGGATAAATATTACATTTGATGTCAGTAAGGTGTTTGGGTATCAGTGGTGAATTTCTCTGCTGTATCACAGATATGACTGATCACTTGTGAAGTTTTCAAAGCAACAGGAACCAAGCTTCTAAGACTGCACAATTATGCATACTTTCAATTTTAACAGCATCATTTGTTGAGGAAAAGAAAAAAAGAAATTAAATGGAAGAATCATGGTCTGTATATCTACTTTGGCAAGAAAAGCAAGAAAATAAGATATATATTAGGAAACTATGAGCTATAGAATTCACATAAGCTATGATTCCATCTCAGAATAAATTTTAGCTACAACTATTTTCAAAATAAAGTAAAAATAGGGTCAGCCTTTGGAAACCATCAATTTGAATTAGACTGGCAGAATCTGGACAAGAGTAAATTAAAGAGGAGTTATATGAAATATTGAATAGATTTTGATCATGCTATGAAATAGATACTATTTTATTTATGACATGTATTAATTAATTCATTAAGAACTCACTTATGGGCCTGGCTACAAGGCCAGATGAAGCTGAAAGGCTAGCTAAAACTTTTTTGCCTGACTGAAAATATTTGCATCGTTAAGCTCCAGCATAAAATTAGATGGGATAGTGTAGCCCTGAAAACTCAGCTTCTGAGCGTGCTAACATAGTTTTCTAAGGACTTTCCCAGGACAGTAACTGTAAACATAGATATGTGTACATTCTTTCTGTTACACGTCTTCTGATGGGCATCTCTCATGGCCAGTGCAGAGAGGAAGTGTTATCCTGACCATCCAATCCCTGGCCATGGTCAAAAGCCTGTAAATCCTGGGAGGAAAAATAAACTCTGCTCTTTCTTTCACCACACCTCAACCTGTGTCCGCGTGATCAATTGATCTTCAGCGGTAAAAGGACAGATAGATAGATAGATAGATAGATAGATAGATAGATAGATAGATACATACATACATACATACATATTGCATACATGCAAACATACATAGATAGAACTGCTGCTGATCTGTAATTTTTTTTCTTATTTTAGTGAGAAGTTAACAGATAGATAAAGATGATGTCTCTACCCTGATCCAGCGGTCAGAATGTAATTTTCAATTTGGTTGAACAGAGTTTATTCCTGCCCAATTCCAGTACTGTAGAATTCCAGTAATGCCACATTCCTTTTCTCCAGACAGTTTGCTGCTGATGATGTCATAGCCTCGGGCAGAGACAGTATAAGTAGCAGTGGAAGATGAAAAGTTCCTTGCCCAGAGGACTCTGCTCTGTGTGGAGGCCTGTAGGCGAGCCATGGTTGGAACTAGGAGTGACACAAATTAAATGGATAGATATTTTAATTTGCATACTTTTTTTATCATGACACTAATAAGTAGTCAGCAGCATAGAGGTGGTATGGGAGCAAGATATGGACCAAGGTAAAGGCTATAACATTTGATTTCCTTCTTGAGCTGCAACTTTTGGGCTTTTGTGTCTGGAGTGGAGCAGATTACATGGTATCAGGCACAATGATTAGACTCAATGAGACAGGGCAATAAGTCAATTTACAGGTGCAATGCAGATAGAAATACTGAGGGTTATGACAGATATATTGCAAGATTGCATTGCAAGAAGATTGCATTACACATTGTTATCTAGTGCAGAGCACTTGGGGACTGGAAATGCTGTTGAAAAGTTGCTGGTGTATTTAGCATATGAAAGTCAGATTCAAATCCTGAAATTTTCTGTCTTTGCAATAAATAGAAAATATTTTCCTATGTCGTCCCAGGTGGTTGCAGAATTTAGATATATTGCATGTGGAATTTTCAAGGAACCAATATTCACCTGAAAGGTTTATTTCCGTTTTGCACCAAATATATAGTAATTACACAAAATTGGGCTAATCATAATCAGCTATAAGAAATATCATTCAATCTTGAAAGAAAAGTAACAAATTTATGAAAAAGTTATTTCTGTGTTATACAGTATATAAAAATACTTATTTCTGTATAGTTATAAATCTTACACATTAAGGTTCCATAACAAAAGTAGCTGAGTAACAACATATATGACAATATTTTGAAGACTACCAAGAAATGGCAACAATTACAAAATTTCTTTAAATGCTCTTTATGCTCATAGAAATGTTGGTGGAATGTTCCTGTGAAAAAATGTGCCACCTGTCTTTTAAAATTAGTAATTGAAATCTTCATATGTACATACCAACTCTTTTGTTTAACAAATACTTATTTAGAAATTTTCATGCTAATGGAGGACAATTTTTTAATATTGACTTTCTTATAATCAAAGAGTTGTTTCTCTTTTCCTTATATCCTTATATCTTTTAGGTGTTGTTTTTCTTAGTAATGCTGATATCTGCCCCTGTTTTTCCTTTACTCATCTAGTATGGATTCTTGCTTGTAAACTTATGAAAATGTTTCCATCTACTCAATGAATTTAGAAGAAAATCAACCATTACACTGGAAACCTATTTTCCATATAAATCTATATGTGGCTCCATAGAAGTTAAGATATGCTTCAGGTTAGAATAAGCTACCTTCCACAAGAGCATGAAAATATAGACAGAGGTCATAGGTCAGTCTCTAAAGTCAGCATTCTGACTGAGAAAGGTGTGAAGATGCATTGTGATATGAGGGACCTTTAAGCGATGGGGAAGTTGTTTCTACATAAAATTGTCACTTACATATTTTTAGGAAGGTGTAGAGAGGTCAGGAAGGTAAAAAACATGTTTCTTTATCTTTTCTGTCTCTCTACCCTACAGCATATTTAAACACTTGCAGTGTTTCTGTTCAGATCTCCAGCCTAGTTCCATTCTTAGCAATAGAATAAAAGTTTCTATATCTCATGCACTAGAAAGTAAGGAGGACATTAGTCTAGTTTACAGTCCTAGTTTTCTGTGAGATGAAAAGCTAGAGGCAGCTGGAAAAAAATACAGAACCCTCAGGATGCAATTGATGTTATATTTCAGAATAAAAGAATTAGAAATTTTTGTTGGATAAAAACGTTTGAGAACATTTCATTACTATCCCAACCATTTATCTGCACTATACAATTTAAACTCTTACGTGTATGTGAAGTTAAAGAACAAAGTTGAGTCACATGAGAGTCAGGGTAGTGTAGCAGATTCTGAATTGTATTGGGACACAGGCAATAAACTTCTATGTCTGTTAAAATAAAGCATTTATTCATATGCAAGGAATTCAGTGATATTTATTGTATATTTTTTTTTTCAATTTGCAAAGGTCATATATAAGAAACATGCTTATTTTCCAATATGAATAAAACTAAAGTGTTAATAGTTTGGGGTTGTCCCCTTGAAACTTCTAACTTCTCCAAACAAATTCTTGGTTGAGATGCAAGAGGAGAGTGAGATAGAATGAAATCTCATTGATTTAACAGTGTAGTTTCAAATAATATTTGTTGATGGACCTCCTCCCATTAAAAGAGTAAAAAAAAAGAAATTATTAAAATGCAAATGACTTGAAATAAGATACCTGTTGTGGTCCAAACCTATGTGGTAAAGCAATTACTGAGCAGTGTCAGTTTCATATTTTATCACACTTTTTCTTCTCATATATATTTTGGAGAGTGATGGGATTGTACCAGTATTAAGTGTGCTGGTCTGCAATAAAAAGTCACAGAATCAAGAAGATTTAGAATGTAAAATTGAAGCTATTTCTCTCACATAAAATTTTCAGTCTTGTGCTCTGTGTACTTGTTTTTAGTCTTGTTTTTAGTTGCATGTAAGCTTATGGTAATTCAAGTTATAGCTATATTAAAATATAGGTAAATTTCCCAGGTTCACCGTCTTCCTTTCCTTCCATTTTTCTTCACAAGAGAAAGGTCGTAAACTTGACAGTTCTGAAGTTCATCATGCCTGAGATATTATATACTCAAAGATCCTGTGTTTATGTTCCTGACTTTTCTTGTACATTTTTCTGTATTCTTCACATCATTTGACTATAAGCTAAATTTTGCCTTCAAATATGTGTGCCAAATCTGTGAATTTTCTACTGTCTTGTTTTGCAATTGGCATCAAAAGCCTCCAGAAGAAAAGCTGCAAGTTTTCTCACTGAAAGAAATGAAGACATGAAGACAAGGACAAACACTATTATATTACAGAAAATCATTTTAAGATATGTAATATTTTATTGTTCAAGGAACAAAGAAAATAAATATTTTTAGAATAGAGATAACTGTAGAAAGTAAACAACTACCTTGATGGTGTTTGTAATGACTAGTACAAAATAGATTGTACTTAGAAAAGAGTACAGAACTAAGTTTCATATAATCTGCTGTGGAATTTCAGCTATCAATTGCTATTTAGGCAGTAATTTATTATATACACTATCTTTACACAATATCACTGTTGAATTTCCAGTCAACCGAAATAGGACATCAGCATGAAAAAAAACATATTTTTTGGTTGCTTTAAAATTATTTTCCAGTTGTAAGTTGATATAATTGTAGAGATTCTTAGAGGGTCATTTGGTCTGTATGGAAATAAAAGGTCAATTACTGCAATGAAAAATTTAATCTAGATTGATGGCAAATGAGGTCAGAGTGTTCATTGACACTGTTGTGCTCCAGATCATAAAACCTGCATAAATTAACTAAAAATTGGGCACAACTGGGTGTTTAGCTAAAAGGTCTGTTTGAATAGGTAGCTAAAAAATAACTATACACCAGAGATTACTCATTTTTTTCCTCAGAGTTGGCAAAAGTGATGTGTTACACAGAGAAAATTGAACACTAAACTATCTCAGTTTTCTACAGGCAAGATTTTATTTTTAGATATTCAAGCTAGGTTGATTTATGGTGAAGTAGATTAAGATAAATTGGCAAAAACTGATCTATTCATAAAACCTGAAGATGTCTTTAACTTTCAGAGGGCATCTTAAGTGTAACAGACTGCTATGTATCTTTTCTCACTGTTGTGAAAATTACAAGAAATAGTATTTAATTACCTACATAAAAAAGACAGTGTAATTGAAAGAGAATTTTAACCTAAACTTAGGGTAGCCTAAATTCATTGAATTTACAAAACAAAATTAAATTTAATAAATTTTACTTGAATATTTTGTTGAAAGCTTTGTATCATTCTTTATCTTGCTTTTCAGGTCATCTGTATTTTTAGCACAAATGCTTTTCTTCTAACACTCACAAAGTATTGTTTAGTGTGGAAAGACAGAGCTTACCAGGAGAAGTGGTAAGCAGAAGAATTTTATATTGTTAAGCAGGAGGAATATTTCAGTCAAGCAGAAATACCTTCTGACTGAGTTCCAATTTATTTTTAAGAAGATGAGTCTTCAGTGCATGGGAGAATCTCAGTGTGAATGAAACTCCCTTTTGCATTGAAATAAGCTTTGATCAGGTCTTTTTCTGATATGAGTAAATAATATGTCTGGAGAACAGGTTCAGACAATAGAATAAAAAAGCATGGATTCTCAGAATATGGCCAAGTAGAAGGATCAGAAGCTGTTTTGCTCAGAAGAAATAATTCTGTAGAGAAACTTCAAAGTTATTTGTGCAGTCTGAAAATTTTTATTCAACTTAAAGATCAAGGCACTTTATTTTAGGTTGGGGAGGCATTGAGATTTTCTTTTAACTTTTTTTCTTTAAATTTGTCTAAACGTGTAAATTATAAATGTGACTACAGAAGAAAGAAGGTCAGTCTCATAAAAAACAATTAGATTTAGAAACAAAGAAGTGCTTTTGCATTATCCCTTTTAATTTTTCTAACGATTTTCCAGATTTTAAAAATTTGGAAATATTTTCAGTTTTTCTCAAAACTTGTTTTATAAAAAGATTTTTTATTTAACAGAAAACCTCATTTTACAGTATCCAATGCTGGGCTTCATACAAACACCCTGAAGGCAACCAAACCCTTGGAAGTTCTTCCAAAAGATCTGTCAGGGCTGATCCTCACATCCATATGGATTCTTCTTTGAAATCAACAGTAGTAATGGGAAGAATGGATTAAGGCATTCTTATTGATTTTCATAAAAAATAAAATAAAAATTAAGGGATCATCTATTACCCAAAATTTTTTCCAGTACTAAAGAAAAACCAAGCACTTATATTCAAGTAAGTGAGTACTAAAAAGAAAAAATAAATTACCTTTTGCCTAGGATATATCATATATGATTAATCACTATTATATTATACTTCTGTAAGACAGGTACATCTCCAAGTTCACTGAAGTTGTTGGATGAAGTAGGATTTGACCCAAAATGTTGCTTAAAACTTAATATTTCTAAATTCAAAATGCTTCATGCAAACTTTTTTTTTCCTTATTTTTGAATTTCTCAGATTCAGTTCATGCATGGCATTTTAACTATGAAATCTTTAACAAGACATAATTATTTTCTTACTCTTCCTTAAGTGATATGTTCTGTGAAAAAATAGAAAATGTCATAAAACACTCTTCTCAGTAGAAAACTGGTTCATATTCAGAAGAAAAACTAAGTTTTTTAAATATTTAGTCATTTCAGAGGAAATAAAATAGGTCACTATTATTAAATACAAATAGATTAAGAACAAATAGATTAAGTCCCTACAAAGGGACTGGAAAGACTTACCTGTGAGTTAGTATGATCTCATCTCAAAATCAATCTGACATTGTGAGTATGATCATACGGGAAGAAAAATTTAAGGTGTCTAGGCTGTTAAGTCTGCAAAAAATTATAACAATGCTACTCAAGGGACAGAAAATATCAATACCAGTTGATGTTGCACACTGTTGGGAAGAAAGGAGAGTGAGTGAGTGAGTGAGTGAGTGAATAAAATAATGTGGGTGAAAACTCTAATCTTGTTAGTTCTCAAAGAAACACCTATATCCAAATCCCCCAAGGAGTTTTTATTTATTCTGCTTTGCCCAAGAAATTAACCTGATATGCAAACCATTCATATTTTGAAGGGTTCCAACACACAAGAGCTCTATTCTTAAAACCCATTGTTTCTCGCATTTTAATCCCTGTTCTTTGGTTTTTCACAAGGTACAAATTAATGGGTGTCCAAGAACCTATTTTTATTCTGACATTATTTGTAAGCAAATAATTAAAACTACCAGTTCTACCTTATTAAGTCTTTTAATTAACCAAATGCCGTAAATATATACTCTAACATGAGGAAGAATTGCAGAAAAACAATGAAATAAAGTAGCAAAATAAAGTCTGCTGTGTAACAATTAGCCACATCTAAAGCTAGTCACTTTACCAGCAAGGTGTAAATAAATTGTTGAGTGCAATATGTATGTGATATTTCCAGGCAGGAAAACAAAAAGTATATAACTAAACTTGAAAAAAACCACACCAATATGAAATCTTTTCAGTTTGATCATATCATAGAAATCCTCAGTAACACAGTAGTTCGTGACCCAGATGGTTCTGAATCATAATTCCTAAGTGTCTGCAATTCAAATATTTTAAAAATATGTGCACATATATAAAAAGCACAAGCAAACACATAAGCATAATATTGTGTTGTGGGTTCAGCTGCGTGGAAAACCTTATCTCTTCCATAAAAATACCCACAATCTAATTTCAAAACGACAATTTTGAAAACAGTCAATGGCTCCCACTGAGTTGTTATGTTCTTACAATAGAGGAAGTTGCATTATGATGAATGGTCTAGAAAAGTTTCCCTCCTAACTCTTTTCCAGGACAAAAAAAATGTCCTGCAGTGATTTGTAGCTGAGAAGAGAATAACTCCATTACATGGCAAATGCAAATCAAGTAATGATGAGATTGTATTGCTAGTGCTGAAAGTCTACACTCCTTCAGAATACAGATCAATTTCAGCAAGAATTATACAGGGTAAACTGAATAACTAATCTCCAAAAGTTACCATTGCATTGATGTTTCCATGGATTCCAGAAACTAAATGTGGAATCAAAGAGAAGAAAGTATGCAGGGCACAGGTGATCATGATGATAGATTCAGAAATTATCTTCTATGCTGAATACAATGCATCCCTGAGGAAAACACATCTTAGGTTTGTAAAATCAAGGTGTTTTCAAGCTTTCAGGTGTTCTCAGAGTTCAATTCCGATTTTCTTGGCAGTCTAATTTTCTTTTAGGTCATCTGAAACCAGGTCTTGCGTTGGAGATGTAAAATCCTGAAATGTCAATAAATATAGCACACTGACACAATGAAGCAATTTTTTTACCTTTAACATTAAATGTTGTGTAACGTTACCTATTTATGCATTCAGTGAAACTCAGAAGGAACACAACATAAATCCTCATTCAAAATCACAAGGCATTATCATTAAACCCTGTTGTTTAAAATGTTCAAATAAACAGTTACAAGAAGAAGAACTGTACGAATAAATATATCACAGTCAACTATTGGGTATTTCCATTTATTGCCTTTATAAGTATGATTGAACCTTACATTACACTAGCCCCATTTTCTCTTCCTTTCCATTCTACAGCTTTGTAAATAAGCAGGGCTATTTTAGCAATATATTAGTTCTTAGCCCACAAGATCTGTTTTCATATCTTTATTTTGTTGTCAGAATAATTTAACATATGATTTTATCTGATCCACAAGTCTAGGCTATTCTCACAGAAGACTATAAACCAGCTGGGAAGGATGTTCCCATGATGTATTTGAACAAGCAGACATGACCCACTCGACAGATTTGTGACTAGTCAGTTTAGAGTTTCTCTGAATACCTCAATGACACCATAATGAAACCACAACCAGTAGATACCATCCCCTCTTTTTTTCTAGGTTTATTGGTGCTGTAAACTCATAACACCTTCTTTCATTCTTGTCACTTCTTAAGCAGTGCATTAGCTGTGTTGTAGAGTCCTAGACCAAGTTTCCCTCAAAAGGTACATTAAGATATCAAATATTTTCTTTAATACCTATAACTCTTTCTTGACTTATTACACTGATTTTACTTTTCAAAACAAAAATGCTTTTCATGTTTCTTACATACTGAAAGATTTGTTGGGTCTTGTTTTCCGTTGTGGCTTTTTTCCTAATAGATAACATTGTAATTTCAAAATGCAAACTTATCATAATTGTACAGAGTATATTCTCTAAGTTTTTACATTTACTCAAAGGTGATGATTTTGATCTATATTTATGGCATTATAAAATACTGGGAAGATAAATCATTTTACAGGGAGCAAAACTTGGAAGTTCGAGTTATTAATCACTAGTTATACACAAAGAATGGATGTTAGCAATCAATTGAAAACCAAATATTTAATATTTGAGGTTAGCCTCCTTCATGTACCATAGATTAAGTCTGTTGTTTCCCAAAGCTATTTGAAAGGAATATTTTTGCCTTTAACTGTCTTATTATGAATATGAAACACTGCAGCTTGCTGGCAGGTCATAATTTTTCAAGATCAACACTGAACTCTATGTATGTATGTATTTCTTTTAATCATCTATTTCTTTTAATCTTTGTGATCACAGTGATTCTGTGATAGGAAGAAATAATCTCATCATTTTTCAGGAACATCACACAGACTTCTTTAGAAAGACACCATTATCTGTATCTGATTTTACTTTAGACAACTTCAAAACAATTATTTAAAGAATGCAAATTATCTTCTTTTTTATATTAAAAGTGGTCCTTTCTTTGCCCTTTTTTTTTTCCTTTGGTTTGTTTGTTTTGACACTCACTGACAAACAAAAATTAACACATAGATAATGCTGACTTAATAAGTGGGACATCTTCATGGACAATTGTACATGTGTAAATTCGTAAAAGATATGAACTTAAAAGATCATCTTATAATATAAAGGAGATATATAGGCTTCTTTATATCTTTTCAGGCTTCTTTACATTCTGAAAATAAAGACAACAACAAAATCTATATGAAGCTACAGCAAAATCACTAATTGCAACAGATTTACTTAGTTCAGTTTATGCTGCATGAATTACCTGCTTTGTGGAAGTTTCTTTAGGTCAAGAAAATTTATAGCTGGTATAAGTTTTGTAGTGACATAATATTAAAGTTGTGTTCCTCTCCCTTTCTCCTTCCCTCCTCTCTCCTTGCCTCGCCTTGTCATGCCTTTCCTGAAATAGTGATAAATTAAATAAAATTATCAGAAATTTTGGATACATTTACTACTAAACCCTCTGCAATATAGCAAACTGTGTAGCACGAGGCAACAATTGAAAATGTCTTTCAAGTGTGTGTTGATCAATGTATTCCAATGCTGTGATGGGCATCACACAACACACTTAGATCACAGCTGTAGCTTATAATTTTGGTTATTGATTATGCATGTTGCTAACTGACATAATACCTTAAATAATGGTTCATAATTTGCAATCTTCAGTATTTATAATCCCTTCAGTGAAAAAAGAGGTACAAGGATGATGGCACCATCCACCATTTTTCTAATGACTTGCTTCTATGCAGCCAGTCATGTCACAATTACCAGGTTGTTAATATCGAATTGATTTTATGAAAATGAGCTTGCTTTACCTTTTCCTTTCCAAAAAAAGCCTTTCTTTCCAGAGCGAATTTTAAATTGTGACTACACATAACTTGTTCTCATATAAAACTACTCCTGTTCACAGTATGCATTATCATACAAATGGAATAAATTCACCCAATGGACTTCAATATGACTAAGAATTAAAAGAGGTCAAATATAAGACAATGTTCCCACTTAGGAAATTAGTCTCCTACTAAGAAAGCATATCTAAAAGGTAGTTCTGCTAAAGAAAAATACTTTATCTTTTTAGTGTTATAAACCATCTTTTTATTTTTATAAATCAGCTACATGAAAGTAGCAAGAAGGAAGACCTGAAAATAACATTTTCAGCATCGGTCATCAGAGATCTTTGTTAGAATTTAATGTTTGTGAGAAATAATGATACATCCTTCCACATTTCAGGTATTGTTTTTGCTTCTCTGTTTTCTGTAGGTAGTGCATAGTGAAATGTGTTTTTCATTATGTTGACTATCTGAAGGCTTTTGTGGCTTTTTTCTATTTCATATGTGTGTAAGAAATTTATATCTTACTAGAATTTCTGATAGTGGGTTATATTTTCCATGAGATTTATTTAAGAGATGACAAGAATAGTACTTTCAAGAATAGTCTAATCCACCTGCTTTCTGAATTTTGTCTATGTCATTAATTGGATAGCATTCTTTGAATGTTTCTGAATTCCAAATGTTGAGGTTAGGAAAGCCATGACCTAGAAAATATAGATTGAAGACCATGTTCCCAAGAAGTCAAACTGACATGAAGAGTTGGTTAGAACAGAGTCTCTCTGAATCATACTTCCACTGCTTCCAAGGGATTTTCCATTTTGGAGAAAAGGCCTGCAGCATCGTGGCAGCTATCATCCAGTTTGTGCTGTTTTGGACAAATGTTATCAGATATCTGAGGGAAGTTTTCCTTCCTTCCTTCCTTCCTTCCTTCCTTCCTTCCTTCCTTCCTTCCTTCCTTCCTTCCTACCTGACTGACTGACTGACTGACTGACTGACTGACTGACTGCTTGAAGGATTTATCATATGAAGAGCTCAAAGAACAAGAGCTTTTTATCCTGGAGAATAGAAGGATAAGGGGGAAACTTATTAATATTCATAAATACTTGGCTGGAGGGAATGAGCAAGACAGAGACAGAGTTTTCTGTGTAATGGTTACTGGCAGGAAAAGAGGCAAGGACCACTAAAATTATGCCTGTAAACAGATATCTGCCATCACACAGTGGGATCGCTCAGTGCTGGAATGGAGTTATCAGGCACTTCACTGAGTCCTGGATATATTTTACCAATATGTTAGAAAAGCAGAAGCTTCTCGCTCTCTCCAGAAAAAACAACAATTTTGATAATAAAAAATGTTTTTGGAAGGTGTACATTTCCAGGTCTTTTCTGTAAAGTTGTCAAGTAATATGGTCTCATTTTCCCCTTCATTCAATATCAAGGCACTTTATGGGCAGCAAGCAAAATAAATTATACAGTTTCATGCTCCAAGGTATCAAGTTCTGACCACCAGCCACAGGATACCACAACAACTGATAGTGGTTTGAGATGCTTTTCTGATGTTTGAGTGGCTACTGCTGTCACTTTTTGATGTCAAAGTAACAGGTCAGAAGATCTATCTGTAAAGTAAAAATGCTGCATTTGACTATGGAATGTCTTTTATTAGTTTTAAGGTCATTGCTGAACAGTGGCTTTAGGAGAAAAATGTTAGGAAAAATGGCACAGTAAGAAACATGTAAGTGGCAGCTTCAAAGGGGGAAGAAAAGCTGTAATTAGAATTAAATATAGACTTTGCTTTAGAACATTATCACTTCATTGCTTCGAGGAAATTTATTCTGAAAGAAAAAACTACTATTAAAATTATTTTATGTACATAACGATATGTTAATCTGTATTTAATTTTCTTTAACTCTTCTGACCTGTGGTAAGAGAAATTGTAGAGATATGATTTAACTCTCTCTTATATTTTTTTGAGTCATTGCCTTTGAACCTGTCCTTCCTCTGACACAACCTCCAGGAGTCAATTTATTAAAACTTCCGATAGAAAAACATCTAAGTACAATTTGAGGACACTCAAATTGCAGATGAAAAACACACAAATTCTCTACAGTTCTCCAGTTCAGAGAACAGCTTGAAAAAGTGAATATGAAAGGACCTTTTCGCAGTGAAGCATTTTAGCTTAAGCAGACCAATGCAGATCTGCCGTCCACCCAACACTGCAGATGTACATAGTTAACGGGAGTAGTAAAGAACTTTGTATGGAACATACTTATTTTCAGTTTGAATTAAAAATCTAAACTAAATGATAGTTTTCCTCTTGAATACCATAAAGAGAAAGAGTGAAATATGCATGACATAAATCCATAGCCAATTGCTATCAATCACAATTAAGAGGTGATATGTGAAAATTGGCTTAATGGTAAATAAAAGATATATTATTTGCAAATTAAAGTTTCAAATGTATTTATATCTATAAAAAGCTGATTAGAAAAAACAAACCAAACAACACCATAAAAAAATTATGAAGAAAAAGCTCCAGAAGAGTGGTTGAAGCAGGGTATCAATCACAGCTGTGTAAGAAAATGATCATGACAAAAATCTTGACTTGTAAGAACTTCTCTCAGGTATAATTGTATCTCGATTTTTGTTCAATTGTTGCCAGGTGATAAAGCAATCACTAGATTATGAACAAACTCTGCTGACACAGTTGGAAGAACAAGAGTCTTATGACGTATTAATATTTCATTCAGACCACCTTGGCATAATATCAGTGCTGTTTCCCCATTACATTGTTTAGCTGAAAACAAATATCAAAACATATTTAAATCATCTGTTAATGAACAGGTGGATATATTTATGGAAATATGCAGTGCAAACATACACCTACATCAAATTAAATCTGAAGCCATGCCTATTAATATTGCCTGATTTAAGTGAAAAAAGCCCCAAAAAAACAGCCACTTGAGAAATCCCTGAGAAGAATCACAGTTTGCAAATTCTGTCCAAAGCTTGTGGATGCAGAAGAGACAGTTGTAACATTTCTTAATATAAAATTACATGTATCTCATGTATGACTGCTCAGATTATTCAAATTGAGAAAAGGAAGAAAAGAACATTTTGAAAAATCCTAAAATTACTAGTATTACAATTATGAGTATGATTATGAATTAAATTCTTCTGCAACCAAATCAACATTTTCTCTCTTGTCCATTAAAATAATTTTGGTTAGGACAGGCTCTCAAAGAAGGACTCAAGGTCTTTGTAATAACCATAGGAGCTTTTTAACGTCCATAGGAACATTGTCTATGCTAAAATGTTATGTATTGGTTCTGATTATTAGGATATTTGTTGCCATTCATGTTTAAAATGCTTCCTTTTTCAGTGATGTTTTTATAAAATCTTGAACATGATTTTAATCATATTTAGTTTATTAAGTACAGCCACTGGCTTTAAAAAGCCAAATATTTTTTCTTCATAAATCAGTGTGTCTTATTCATTATTTTTTTCACAGTAGGGAGTAATTTTTTCAACGTTGTATTTTATATTTTTTCAATACAGATGACTGCCACCAATGATGATGTAACTAGTGAAAGAAAAGATAGGAGAGTGATTATGAAGAAGCTAGAATCAAAAACAAATCATAGCCTTATATTTATAAAAATATATGTCCTAGTTTACAGCAAATTTGGGACAAAACCTTCGAATGGGGTCCCTCCATAAAACTGATTCAAGTGGCCCCTCACCCAACTGGTTCAGGAAAATATTTCCTTGGAGAAAAGTGGAAAAAAAATGTTTATTTAACAAGCGAAGTATCTACAAGCATAAAAAAAGATAAAAATAATAATAATATTAAAGAATAAAACCTCTTGCTGTTCTGAAGAGATGGCATATCCAAGAAAGTCCTTGCCGTGGGGTGTAGCTTGGCTCGCTCAGGTTCTTATCAGTCCCTCCAGTGCTGGAAAGTGCCGAGGCCCAGGCCCCGGTGGGTCACAGACGTGAGCTCCTGGGGTTTGTCTGGGTGTTTTTCAGTCCAGAGCAGGCTTGAAGAGATCCAAGTAAAAGGAAGAAACACAGTCCAATGAACTTCTCTGCCTCAGCTAGCTAAAACTAACTAAAAGCACAGGAGAGCTCTGTCCTGCTGTCTGTCCGTGCTGCAGACAGCACAGTCCAGGAACAGGATGTGGGGCAGTGAGTGCTGTTTCTGAACACAAACTGCAGCTTCTTCTTCCCCTCCTTCACTCTTGGAACCAGTCTTAGAGGTACAAAACATAACATCCAGCATAAACAGAACAGACAGATGAGGATACAAGCATCATAAAGTCACCCCAGGACAATGTTGATAAGAAGAAATTGAAACTATACAAATATAAGGAAGTGGTCTCCATTTCTAAATGACCTTCCTGTGTGTCTTTGAAAATACCAAGCACATAGGTGGTATTGAATAGAAAAGCACAAAAGAAAATTGGCTTTTGGATGCTACAAATGAAAAATAGAACTTAACAGCATCTATTGACCTCTTGAAGTGAGATTGTCACCTTATGTCTCTACGATGTGAAAAGGAGTCAATTTTTATCCAAAATGTAGATTTTTTTCTCTGAGAGCTTTCCATACTCGCCATACTTTTTTCTTACATAAAAAGGCTGAACTTCACACAAATGTTCTAAGAGATTGTGGACTGTCCCTGGAGATGCCTGATTGATTCTAGACTCAGCAGCATGGATCATGGCTGATTCATTATGTCCTTTACCCTTTGGGATGGTTGGGCCCCTCTCTGGAACTAATTTATTTTCTGAGATGGATAGGTTCCTTCTGAAATCTGTCTAATATGCTTGATATAGGTATTGTATCCTTATCCATGCCCATAATAAATATATCTACTGCTTTAATTATTGATAATTTGCTTCACCAATGTAACTTCATAGTAATGTGCCAGTGTGATCCTACTTAGTTGTTGCTGTCATTAGTTGTTGTTCTATGATTTTTCATTGTCACATTCCTTATTGATATTTTATTATTGGTTGCTGAAAGCAGTTTCTAATTGCATGTATATTAATTCTATATATATATAATTAACCATAGGTATACTTGGTAGTCAGAATATTATTTATGGTACTATACTTATTAGTGGTGATTTTTTTGCAGTATTTGTGAAAATCTGCAATAAATTAAAGACATTTTAGTGGACAAAAGCCTCCATGTGCTTGTATATTACATAATCTGTTAACACCATAGCTAGAAAAAAAATAATTTGCAGTGTTTAATTTGTTTTTACAGCAGCTTGTGTCAGGAAGAATATTAAATTATTACTTTGTCTTTTCTTTGTCTCAGTAAAAAAACATTAGGTTTTCTGTTTTAAAATGGTTTAAACAGCATAGTGTTCAGAATTCCCTAAGGAATTTTGGTTTCTGATCTCATTACTGCTAAATCTATTGTTCTAACATTTACTTTTTTTCCCCCTCTATCTTGTTATGTATGTACAAGAGCAATGAGTGTGGGAGGACTAGACTGAGAAAGTTATAATAAGTCAAAAATACTGTGGAAAAATCAACATAACTTCCCTTTTCTAACTGAGTGAGTGAAAGACGGATGAGAATTATTTTGGGATAATCTTTAGCTACGCATGCCTCCCTAAAGGTTTGTTAGACAAGCAGTGCTGTTACTGCCAACTTGTTCTGACGCTCCTACAGAGACAAAAAGAAATACATTTTGATTTGCTAAATTTTTTGTAGTGTGAGTTTAACTATATATTTCTATGCTTTAAATTTTTCTTCAAGAAGATGTGTTTCCTAGTGCATCCAAGTGTTGTTCTTGTGTCTTATTTAACTGTTTTTCGATCTGCTTTTGAAAATCATAGGTATGTTCATTGTGTCTGTGTTTCTGTGTGTGTAAGATTTTTACAACTTGCTCATCTGAAGAAGACTTTATAGTGGAGCTTCAAGCCCTTTAAAATAGAAGCTTATAATGGAAAAGCTGGCAGACCTTTAACTAGATCCATGCTACCAGTCACCACTGTAATATTACAATTTTTAAAATAAAAGTAATATCAATCTACGGCCCGTGTCTGTATGGTATAATACCATAAAAATTGAAATACCGTGAAATGAATTTTTGTTTATTTACTGCACAGTGCTACAGTAATGATTTGTGAATTGAATCTGTTTTCTACAAGTTTTAGTAGCTCAAAGATTAACTCTGTAGTGTAACTTCATTGTACATATCCGCATATGTGAATTTCCTGTACTGATGTATTTATATGTCATGCAACTGCACATTAAAGTCTGCTTCTCAAATTTAGCTCCAATAGCAGACACTTTATGCAACACAATCAGATTATTCAGATGACTTCTTTAGAGAAGAATCCCAGAGGTTTAAAACAGATGAGACTAAACTATGTAAGTCTCTTAAGTGTTTGATGGGTCAAATATATTTGCAGCTAAATTTAGAGCTCAAGGTGAAAATAAAGCACAGTAATGTTTCTATTATCTAAGCTTCTGGCTGACCATCTATTGCAAGGTGAGGATGTGTGAAGTTCTTTTCTTTGAGGGTCCAACAATGCAGGTGCAGCTGGATTGGAAAGATTACAGCAGCACAGGACTCCTTTCCCTACATTCACCCACAGTGAATTTGTAGACAGTTTGGAGGGGAAGCTCTAGGAGCTCTCTCAAGTTATAACTTCCCCCAGCTGTGACTACATAATGTATGTGACGACTATAATACTGTCACCAAAACAAGGCATAGTGCCTACTGGGGCCATTCTGTAGTAGGAATTTGTGATATGATTTACTTATATATAAACTCTCTTGAGAAAAGAGTGCATTTTCAGGTAGGACTTATTAATTTATATTAAACCATCTAAATATCTAGTCTGCTGTAGATATCTGGGCTTCTGGACTACTACCTAGAGGAAAAAGATGATGTGTTCAAATAAATTAAATGTATCTAACATGATGGAAAAGGAAAGGAAGACCTACTTTTAAAGTTGTTTTTAGAATACTTATAGAGATCTAAGGACAAGAGAGAGGAACTTGTGACTAAAAAATAGCATTAAGGAGCTTTATAGATCCTTCAGTTAATGATGGTATTGGTTAAAATACTTCTTAATTATGAATCATTACTGAATGACTAAAGATGCGGTTTAATTATATAATTGTATCTACTAATTAACAATTCATGGGTTTGAATCACTGAATACACATATGGGAAGAAAAAGAATTCTTGCATATTTGTTAAGTGATAACAAGTAAAACTTCTTTTGGCTGGTTCCTGAAATAAGTTTGATGCAACAGTCTTTCCTACCATGTATGTGTCAATATTGTTAATAATGCTCATTTCAAATCATGCAAAGCGAATCTGAGTTGCAGGCAACGGAAGTTTTATAAACAGTGGTGAAAACAGGCACAAAAGCTTCATGTCACTGAGGTCACTGGGAGCTTCACAGAGGTGAAATAATTAGTAATGAGTTGTGTTTTTAATAAGAAAGATGTTTTCATTCCCATAATATTGACTAGTTCTCTAGGCTAACTGCCCTCTAAATCTGAAAAGTGATTTAATCTGTTCTCATAAACACTACTGGCTGTACTCTGTGTCTCAAATGAAAACTGCTTTATTAAGTACAAAATTATTTTGCACTTTGAATTTTATTATTCCTTGAAAGAAAAATGACAACATTTTTTCTCTCTTGTCCTTCTCTCTTTGGATATAACAGTGTTACCTATCGTCATCTCAGAAATGAGATAAGGAGTCATCTCAAAAATACTTTTCCTGATAATTTGTATAAAGAAACAGTAGAGCCTTGACATCTGATGTTTAATTTTTGTGTTAAAGAGGGTTATTTTTGTACCATAAACTTAATATATATCTACCTGAATATTACATTAAAAACACCTTATATTAGATATATAGGATATGTGTGAACATGTGTACACGTGTGTGTATATTTATGAATAGTATTTATGAATAGTCTTCTTTGTGTCACTGTAAAAAAAAAACCAACTATACAATCTTAACTGAAGGTATGTACTGAAGATACAGCAAATCTCTTTCATTCTGCTTTAGCCACACTATATTTTTTTTGTACTTCAATGCATATTAAGAGATTTATGATGGACAGATTGTTACATCTTCATGTCTAAAATTCTTCTGCCCCACTTCTAGTGAAATGATGAAAAGCTCAGTCCTCAAGATTTAAACTTTTATTTAATTTTTCCAGATGACCTACTTCCACTTCTTTGACATTCAAGTCAGAAGAAAAATAAGAGGGCAGAAAAGAAACAGAACTGTTTGTTTCATTAGCAGTATTGTATTTTTCCTCTGAAATGAGAAATGTTTTAAAATTATTGCTATTTTACAAAGAACACCTGTTGCACAGAGTCTGGTTTATTGATGCTTTACAGAAATTATAAATTTAAGGAGTTATAAATGGCACTCCACAGAGTTTCACATAAAGTTAAAGCTTCTTAATCTTTTGAATGATAAGCAAACAATTAATTCTGTAAAATATTGTGGAAATCAATTTAAAAACAGATGGGTTTGCACAGATATTGAAATACTCTATTTTCAACTCACGATCCTAAAAGACTGAGGAGGAAAAAATAAGTTTTCAAATTACAATGGGATTTGCATTATTGCATATATATAGTTAATTTTATTCACTGAGAGAAGCTATAGAGTTTAAACTCTTTTTAAATAAAAAAATCTTAGAAAGAATTTGTTTAATACAAGTAATTGTTATTTTTTTCTCTAAATCAAAAAGAAATTGTTCCATTTTGAAACATTCTAACAATGGGTAAGAGAAACAGCAACATTAATTTAAAATGTTTTATGGATTTTTTTCCTTTTTTTCGTTAATTGTCTTTTGTGGTCTTGTCTTTTTAGCATCATTTCTTTCACTTTTTCAAGACCTAATGATATTCCTCACTCTTTTGTCTAAACTATGGGATTTTCAAGGTACTTTTTAGTCATTCTGAAATTGAAATGCACAAAATAAGTTTTAGGTTTTACCTTTTTATTCCAAGAGAGCTTTGCAATCACATATACTTCATAATATAACTCTGAATATTCAGATAACTCTGAATTTTAGGTATGTATCTTTTCTTAAGAATAAAGTTCTTTTGAACTATTGAGCTATTAAATGCATAATATTTCTCTCTAATTTTTATCACTAACACATCTGCTTCCTGATTTCTTATTAAACTCTAAATTTCATATTTTGTTCATAAACTGTCAATGCAAATGAAATAATTTAATCCTTTCAAAACAAATAGCAAAAATTTGAAATCTGTGGAAATTCAACCGTATATTAATTTTTATATACACGTGACTGAATGCTCATATTTTGTTCGGCATAAGCCATTAACGTTTGTTGGTTTGTATGATTGCTTTTGTTGGTATTTTTTTAAATTGTGTCTCATAAAGGATCAAGCATGTTTTTCTCTTAAAATTCAGTTTATCTAAAACTTTTGGTAAGACAAATGTATATATAAATATAAATATAAATATATAATATAAATATATAATATACATATACACTGTTTTTTATTAAGTGGTTCAGAAACAGAAGTCAAGTCAAAGTAGAAATGCAATTAGGCTAAGAACAACACAGCATGAAATAGAGATGCATATACATATTCATTTCAATTTTAGAAAGCCAGACAATCAAAAATATCCAAGATTTGTATTATGAAACATTCATTACCATCATCAGCAGAAATAACTTCTAAGGTTTTGCATGGGTTCTCTGAGAGTTTTCCTTGACTTCACTATTGAAATTAGGCTAGAAATATGTTTTATGTAAATACATCATTAGGGAGAACTCTGTGATTATACAGAACAGATGAAAGCTTACACTGCACTATACAATATCAAAGCAATGTCTCTCTGACCACAGAATACACATGGTAATAGAGAACATAAATATGAGCTTTGCCTTGGGTTGCAGGAGAGGTCAAAGATTAGGTATGCAGGCCATTAGTGTTTAATTTCTAGTTTTGAGTATCATTATCTTACTGTGAATGCTGTTATTGGCTTTTGATGAAAGAATTTCTGTATTATAATCCCATCACTGATTCAGTCTATTTGCATTATTCTTCCTAGTGACTGGTTTCTACTGCACCATTTGTTTAATATTTAATATTCTTTCCCACCTAATTTTGCATTATTTTAAGCTCTGTTTTATTCTGAATTCCTAATTTTTAGAGTATATTCTTTGAACTCATTCCTGATAGGCTTTATCCATTTAACTTAGGCATCTAAAAGTTGAGTAAACAGCTAAGCGTGAACAACTTATTTAAGGCTGGTTTTATCCATGCTTGTGCTCCGTTCTATTTACTGTAAAGGTATCTTAGGATAACTACCTTAGATATTTATTCCCTATTCATTAAAGCATAGATTATATGAATCATGGTCTTTGATTTCATTCTAGACACCTTATTTTGGCCCATATTTAACAATCTGTGTAAATACAAAAATAAAAATCCATGAAATATTTCACCAAGTAAGTGATCTGTAAAGCAGTTCTGTGCTTTATACAGTTCAGTGCTTTTATTGTTCTGTGAAATCTCTGTAGTGTCACTGTCAAATATCACCAAATAGTGATACACTTAATAGTATCAGTTTACTGAAAGACTGAAAAAGTCTAGAAAATGTTCAGCATTTCTAGAAAGTGAATTGACAAAAATTAGTTATGATGACTTAGATTAATCCATTGCATGGTTACATACTTATCTGCAGTGTCATCCAGGGATTCAAACTCTATCCTTCAATATGCAGTTAATCTTTCTCACAGGTTTTCTTCAGTTTCCATGTTCTTGTATACCTGGGTATGGTTTGCTCAGATTTTGTTTCAGATTTTGTAATCCAGTGTGAAGCTGGTCTAACAAACTCTTTTGAAAAAGCTATGTAAGAGCCACACTAATCACTGAAAATTTTCTTTTCATTATCCTTATTTGCTGTATTTATTTTACATTTCTAAATGAAAGTTAATTTGTACTGAGCAGCAACAGATTAGATTATAAAATTAGATTTTATAATCAATACACAATGAGGAAAATATGTGAATGCATTTTACTATTGATTTTAGTTTATAATTTTGGTTTCAAATGAATCCTTGCCTTTATTCATCTTTAGTTAATACTCATTTATGCTGTTAACAGAAATACACCTTCTGCCTCAGTGCCTTGGAAGATGATTCACAATGCAACATTAATTTGAAACTATTACATTATTTATCACGTATATTGCCCAGAATATTATATTAAATATTGTGAAATAAATAAAATCATACAGGCATTTGCTTCATGTTTTCTGTTGAGATGGAAATTTTCTGTTCTGGGATATCCATGGTGCAGTAGAGAAATTTTCAGCTCTTTCTGAACTTCTTGTATGCATTGTTTGCTCATGGAGGCACAGTCATGTTGCTTGTTTTCATCTCTTAAACTAGATGTTTCTTCCTCGACCTTTTTATGTTGCTGTTTTCTTTCATTTGTCTTGTAAGGTTCATGTGTGAATAAGACTCGTGCATCTCTGTATCCCATATATATGACCTGTGCACATTAGACAAAATATATATAGTTTTAGCAGATTTATTTACAGGGATAAAACCCAATGCTTATCAATTAAAATATTTAAAAAGCAAAATATACCAACTGGGTTTTTTTTCTGCTGAATGCAAAAGGAAATTTGCAGAGATCTCTCCTCATATTGTTGGAGTA
Source organism: Pseudopodoces humilis (assembly GCF_049639895.1). Taxonomy (NCBI): domain Eukaryota; kingdom Metazoa; phylum Chordata; class Aves; order Passeriformes; family Paridae; genus Pseudopodoces; species Pseudopodoces humilis. The sequence goes on from NC_142200.1 coordinate 54,168,446, forward strand.
TCTATGTGAAAGGACATCTTCTGCTTCCAAATTTACAGAAAAGATAGGGGGTGTATTTTGTTTCATTATCCAGACAAAAGACATAAGATTACGTGGCTGGTTAAGGATAACTCACTGCCAAATTCCCACCCAGATGCTCATTGACTCTCTCCTCCACAGGACAGAGTGGAAGGTAAGGCAGAAAACATGCAGGTGTAGATAGAGACAGGGAAACCAGTTAGCAATCACCATCACAGAAAAAGCAGACTCAATTTGGAGAAGATAGTTAAAGTTGTTTATTGTTAATTAAAAACAGAGTAGGACTGTGAGAAACAGTGTCAATCCATGAAATGCTTCCCCCAACTCCCTTCTTCCACGGCTCAACCTCACTCCTCCATTTCTGACTCCTGTGTCTCTTCAGTCCCTGAGCAGTGCAGAGGTAAGGGGAATAGAGGTCCTGGTCAGTCCATAGCAGCTTCTCCCTGCCCCTTGTTCCTCCTCCTCACCTCTTCCCTGCTTCAGCAAGCTGTGCCTGCTGTGGTATATAGACCTTCACAAACTGCTCCAGAGTGGGTCCCATACACAGGCCACAGCCTCTGCTAGCAACCTGCTCCGTGTGTGCCCTCCACGGGCTACAGATGGATCTCAGATCCACCACATCCTACAGGGGCTGCTGGTGGACATCTTTCCTGCACCATGATCTGCACAGTAATCACTGTAGTGCTCATAAAGTACCTCCTCCTCCTTATTCCATTCTGGACTGGATATCTTCATTTCTCGGAGTAATTTTGTTTCTTTGTTACTCTGTGCTGCCCTGTGTGGCATATTGACCTTTCTTAAATTTCCTTTCCAAGAGGTGTCACCCCCTTAGCTGGGTGGCTCAGCTGTGCCCTAAAGCAGGTGGGCTGGAGCCTTCTGGAAAGAGCTGTGCCCGTGTGGGACATCCCAAGACTCTCCTCATAGATGGCACAGCTTCTCCCACTGCCTGCACCTGGGCATCAGCACTCCTTGCAGAATATTAGGAAGATTTTACCAATATGTGAGTGAATAATTCAACATTTATGTTCATCAGAGGCAGGATTTTGGTCTTGAAATGCACAAATTGTGTGTCACTCAGTATGCACCCACATGAAATCTCATTCCCCTTGTACATGTTCTTCCCATGTGTCAAAGAGGTATAGTTCATATTCTGAGAAGCACTGTTTTGGAGATTTATTTCATTTCTTAAAGGATGAGTATTAATACTTCTGTGGGTTATTTTCAGGCAATTTTTAAGAGATGTTATTAGAATGATTGTGAGAAACTGTATTCCATGGAAATTATTATTATTATTATTATTATTATTATTATTATTATTATTATTATTGTTATTGTTATTGTTATTATTGTTATTATTGTTGTTACTGTTATTATTATTATTATATTTTATTATTTTATTATTATTATTTTGTTATTATTATTTCTGTTTTATATCTGGAGGATTTTTTTTCCACATTTTTGTTTAATATGACTGTGGTGGATGGGGCTGTGGTTAGTATGGAGACTTATCTGATTTTTTTTAACTTTTATTGCTTCAACTGTGAAAAAACAGATCATGAAACATCTGTCTTTCAAGTCTAAGTCTTGATTTCCCAGGCATTATGTTTAGAGTACATCAACAAAACTCTGCATTCACTGTGGAGGAGATAAGGTGATAATCACCTTTTTCTCCTTCTCCTGAATATGAATATTTGGAAAATGTGTGATTAACCCCATCCTGATAATTTCAGAATGAGTGTCTTATTGTGAAAATAATTTTAACAGAGCAACTACAAGACAAGAATATTGCATCCATATAACTTTTATTATGCAACTGTGTGTATATTTGAGGGCAGAGTGAAGCGGATGTGAAAATCTGGAGCTGGGATGGGGGTGTTGTGGGACGTGAAGCTGTGGTGTTAGTGTGGAAAATACCTGCTAAAACTTCCACAAAGAGGAAATTCTTGCTTTGTTACCCAAGTATTTTTGTTTTGAGACAGGTATAACAAATCCTTATGAAATCAAATATAGAGTGTAAGCTGATAAAAAATGTGGTATATTTTTGATTGCAGTTCATGTTCATGTGAACAAAAGGACTAAGAATTAGCCAAATGCTAAGAAACTAAGTGTAGGGTTGTTTCTTACATCATTGCTTTTCAGTATTTGTAACCTGGATGACAGGTGTTATAATTTTCTAGGAAGTTGTGAGGCAGTGCCAGCATTATAATTTCATAGGCATAAAATCGAGACAGGAAGGTGTAAGATAAGACACATGTATTTAAGATAAACTGTTGCACGCTGTGATGTGTAATTCATAGGAGAGATGTCCAGATTAGTGGATGAATGCTTGTAATTCAAGTCTTTGAAGCAATAATTGAATTATAAATTATAAAGTGTTTGACTATTTTTGCATGTAATTAAATTTTCTTAGTTTTAATAGTTTTGATTTGAGATGAATGGAGTTCAACGCATAACCACTGATAATAATAAAAATGTATGTGTGGTAGGATGATATAATCCTGAATTATGATTCAGAATAAAAGATTTACATGTTTGCTCCTTAAACAAACATTACATTGACTGCTTAGACCTGAGAAATGAAATGACAGAGTCCTGGAGGTAGTTATTATGTTAACTCCATGTTTTTGATATGTCAAGTAAAATGGAATGGTTTTGATCAGGGCTTCTTACTGCAAAAACACAGATAAAGTAAGACATAGAAAATTACATTTTGTTAAGCAATAGTTTACCTTGACATGGTTACATTTTGTTCTCCAAGGAAATGTGTAAAATTATGTTTTCCCCCAATATCACTCTGTTAAACAAAAATATGTTTCTATAAAATGAAGTCACAATCATGCAGCTTACCCTTAAACATGTATGAACAAGTCTTGGCTAGGCTAGTCTCTTGATTAAAATTATTTTCTGAACTAAAAAGCTTAGAATAATCATTGATAATGCAGACTTAAGGAAATGCATGTAAGTTCTAAATGTAACATTAAAGTTCAGCTAAGTTTTGAGGTGCTTATTGAGTTCCAATGGAGTTAATAAAGGATTTAAATTTTGTGTAGAAACTATTGTGAAAAACATTTATGAAATTCTAATATACTTAAAATATTGATAAACCCATCTGAAAAATGGAAAATAAGATAAAGTATATTTAATGATCTGAATAACATTAAATAAGCATAGAGAACAAAGTTTTGTCTTTTACATCTGTTGACCCATTAATGTTAATAAAACAGCATTTTTAAAATTGCAAAGGTATTTAAGAAATCCTGAAACTCCTAAACACTTGAAAAGTGATAATGTTTGTTCTACTACTTTTTTTTAATGTCTAGCCAAATGGTATCTCTGGTTGGAATTCCTGGAGCCAATAGAAAAAAAAAAACCACAAATCAGTACTAAACAACTAAGTGTTCTGGGAGATAAACTGCTCCATTTACTTAGCTGGAACAAAATCAGAACTGAAGCAGTTTATTGATATAGTAATGGCACATTATTAACTGAGAGTCAGTGAAGTATGTGTGAAGAATCAATACCAGGAGTACAACAGATAAAGCATGAGACTGGGGATTATTAAGCAACACCTACAAACAGTGGGGCACTGGCCGCCTGCAACACCCATCCAGTGGGAGAGGGCTCTGCCTGGTGCAGGGGGAGGTGGTGAGGCCACTGGGAGGGTTGCAGGCACTGCCCAGCCTGGTGTGCTGTTTCTCTTCCTTCTCTCCCCAAGGTGTCCCCCTAGTCATTGAAAATTAGGATGCCTCTTTACACATCATTTCTAAGGGTTGGTGCAATAGCCACCTTCATACTAATAAAGACATAGTGATGTTTATATGTGAAACGAAAGTGTTCTGAACTTCTTCTTCTTCTACTGACCACTATCTTAGAAAAAAAGAAAAAGTCAATGTTTTAAATGGAATCTGAAACAAAACCAAAAATACATATCCCCAATTACATTAAAAAAGATTGATCCCTTTCTCCACCACCTTTTCTTCCTTTCTTTTGTATTTTTGTTATATTTGTTGTATTTTGTTATATTTTTGTTATAAAAGATGATGTTACTTGCTGGTGAAAAAAGAAATCACCCAAATTATTGACTATGTTGGAAAACAATTGTGTTGTTGTGTTATGGTAGGTTATGACAGTTCTAATTTATCTTCTACTAAAACACATACGACTTATGAAAGATATTTTTAGAAGTTATGTTTTAAAATGCAGTAAAAAGCAATGAGCTTTAACTCAGGTCTTTCAAGGAGCTTAAGTAAACATATGAGAAGGATATAAGGAGAAGCTGATTTTCAAAGCCATTGATTTTTTTCTGAAAAACAGAAGCATTGAAAATTATTTTTGACTGAAGCTGTAATGGAGTGACTTCCTTAAAAAAAAAAAAGCAGACTGACTAAAGAAATGAGGAATGCTGCCATAGTTCACCACATCCTAAATTAAGTAGGAAGCAACATATTTTTGATGATTCTTGAATTGATGAAACATGCTTATCCCTTTCATATGAAAACCCTCTCTCATTTCTATCCAGATTTTGCTATAAAATTGTTCTCTATGTTTATTTTGGAGTATCTGTATGGTTATTGTTTTATAAATATTAGGACATGGACCCAGTCACCTCCAGTGAGCAATTTTTGAGGGAATGTCTTGATATCTTTGACTTGTACAAGAGATTTGTCTTCCGTATAACATGCTTTTTTTCTGGCCAAAATCTCAGGACAGACCCTGATCATTTTTTTGTTTTTCTCTTGTGGTCCAGGACTGGGTATCACCATGCTTCCTTGGTGGTCATGAAAACTAATTTTCTAGCCATTTGAGTTTGCTACTACTTTGTTTCAGTTTCAGTGTAGAGGTTTGAAAGTGTGAAGAAATTATTTTCCTGTCCAATTTTTTGCTTGGGTTATGAGTGTCATGATGAAGTTTTTTATTAAGAAGTAATATTGCCGTTCTAGCATAATACACATTTCAGCTTTATCCCAGTAATGGATTCCTTCAGTTGACTAGCATGCGAGACCCTTGTTTGAGAAAACACTGCTGAGGAATATATCTGGATGTTGTGGTTTAAAACCAGTAACTAAAAAATGACTATTTTTTTTCTGTGAGATATGGATTTGAATAAGAGCAAAACAGGCTTAAAACTTAAAAGGAATAGAAACAGTTTATTAACAAACTACAAGAATAAGAACACTAGAATAAACTTCCAGAAAACCCTTTTATCTCTCACCACTTAACTATTCTTTTGTACACATGATAACATAGAGACAAAAAAACCTTTAGAACTTTGGTGGTCAAAAACAGTCTCAATTTTTGCTAGAGTCTTTCTTTCAGCCTTTGTAGAGAAACAAGTCTCTTTTTGCCAATCTATGGAGTTTTTAGAGTTCACTCCTCCCATTCCACATCACTCCAAGGTGTGCATGGGTCAAACGAGTCTAGGGATACTATTTTAAGGATGAGTTATTCAAAGGCAGAAGTCTTCTTCATCTGTCTCTGTGAGCCTTCCTGGAAAACAGCTTTTGCTTTGCTCTTCAAGGCTTCAAAAAATCTTCACTCTACCCATCTCCAGCAACTCACAGTATCACAATTACTCTCTCTTTTTTTAAAAGTCCACACTTTGAACACTCTATTCCTCCCATACTCTAGTCATGAATTAAAGGAGTCTTTTACTACTACTATTATCCATCTCCATAGCTTTAACAGAAAGATATTTCAGCTGTACGCATCTCCTTATTCTCTCTTTCTTATTTAAACTTAACTCTTTCTCTCACTGTTTTTAGTAGTTCTATGATGTTTTTTGCAAGTTGATTGTCTCTCTTGTTCTCTGTTTTTTCTGAGAAAAAGGAGTAATCTGTTCATTTATCCAAGTAGTAAAAGAATCAAAAGCTTTAGAAAGCTGTAAGAGTTCATAGTGTCAGGTTTCAGTCCCGCAGCAGAAACTGAAAACCAAGCTCAGCTGACCGACTCTGCTTCTCTCCCCCCACCCCTCCCTGCGGCCTTGTCGGCCTGGAGGGGGGGGAGGAGGCCAGGACAGACCTCGTTACCTTGTCAAAAGCCGGAAACCAAAGAAGGCAAGAGAACTCTGTCTGTACTTCTTAAGGGGGTGTTTACAAGTTGAATTCACTTTTTAATGGTCAGATCTGCTGTCAATTCTTGGAAATGACTGATAATTGGTCAGGAAGAAAAACTCCCATCAGCCACCAGCAGCTTCAACTTCCTCTCTTTCTAAGCTGTCTTAAAGGTAAAGCTAACTCATGACACTGGAGCAGGTAGCCAGGTTTCCAAATTGAAGATTAAGATGCAGATTGAGTTGCAGATTGAGCTCTGGGTGAAAGCCCAGAGAGACAAGAGGCTATGAACTGCCAACCCTTTTGTTAACCAAGGGCACAAAAGAGTGGTGCCAACAAGGTATATGGACACTGAGAGACACAGCAGGAGTGAAAACTCAGAGGAAAAAGAAAATTTGGGAGTGGTTAGACTGAGGTTATAAAAGCCCAGGGGTTCCTTTGTTAGGGGTCCTTCCTCAGAGGCACCAGCTGTGCTATTTTTGTGTTACGGTACCATGACTAAATTGCTTTATGGAACAAGACATTAGAGATTCTGACATGGGAAATATGGGGTCAATCTGGTAAGGAAACCTGGCCTGACTGGTGTGTGGGGAGTGAAGGGGGCCACTGGATCCCTGCTCTGGGAAGAACTTCAGTCCCAGCAGTGAAATTCTTTGGCCTCAGGAGTGTGACTGACAGAGAATTTCTTGAACGGACAGATTGGGAAGTTTCCTTAGCAACTCTGCAAGTCTACAGAACTGTACTTCAGCAGTGGCAGAAGAGAAAATCAAAGCACATAAAAAGAATCTACGTAAAGAGACAGAGACAGATGAGGAGAGGTTTTTTGGTATGTTTTTAAATAATTGGTCTTCTGTTTGCTGAATGAGGCTTTCTAACCCCTGGCAATCTGTAGGAAGCCCATTCTGATGGAAGGATAATGCTTTTCTGAAGTGGGGTGTCAGATAAGTGCTTTTACTTACTGCACTCAAAAGCAGTTAACCCATTTCTCAAGAGAGGGAAGAGACTGCCATGTCTGAAATGCAAAAAGTGAAGCACATGGTAATGAGCTGAACTGCTCTGTGTTGTAATCCAAGAAACCCACAGAAGCTTGTCAGAATACTAAGAAATAATAAGAAAATTATTGGAAAGATCACAGATATATGTTCAACAAGGGATTTTCAACTAAATTTCAGATGAATATTTGGTGCTTATATTACAGAATTCTTTCCTAAAGCGCAAAATGACATTGCAAACACTCAGATTATATCAGAACCCAGAAGTTGCCCTTTCCTTTACATTTCCTTTCTTTATATTAAAGTACCAAATACTCCTGGACTTTTTTGCATTCTCATTAAAAGAAAAAAATCTTCTGTTGGTAGGATGAAATGAATCCTTTTAATTTTTTATCTTCATTGTGGTTTTCTTAGGGATTTTTTGGGGGGTTTTGATTGTTTGGGATTTTATTGTTATTGATGATGGTTTCTATTTTTTTAACTTGCCTTGCATTTTAATCTCTTAGATTCTTTGGGTGGTTTTGTCTCTTCCTTTGTTATTGCTGTTCTTTGTACTTCACCACCTTATACTGACTTCTGGTTTGCTTTGGGCTAGTTTAGTGTTAATTGGAAGGAATGTACTCTATGTGGTATCCTTTCTTAAAAGAGTTTTAATATTTCCCCAAAGTACTACATCTCTTTAAAACAATTATGTTGCTCCAATGAACAAACATCCCTGCAGTTTTCTGTAAAGGGCAATGACTTTATATCTTCTTTTTCACAGTAATTTGAACAGTATTTTGGATGTCCTGACAATGATCCAGAAGATTCCTGGATCTTGGAAGGAAGAGTTCTGCTTTTTTCTACCTTTTATTTATTTATTTTTTTTTTCCACCTGTGGATGGTAATCTTCTCTTTTGCTTGGAAAGTCAAAAGAATTGTCTAGTAGCCATTTCTCTGCAGGTGTATTGATCTCATGCTTTCCTGTTTAGAATATTCACCTCCTCTAACCTCCAGTTTTATAGCTAAAAAATTAAATAGGTGCATGTGTAATAATTTGTCCAGTGAGTCACCTCTGTGATCAGACTTTGAGGCACAAAATTTAAATAAACATGCAAATATTATTCATATCTTCATTTCTGCAGGTATCTTAATAGTGAGGAAAAGGAACAGAGGCCTTTCCCTTTCCCCCTTCTTTTTTCCATCCTTTGTTTTCAGATATCCTGGTAATTTCTAGGTTTCCAGGGATGAAATTTCATTTTCTTCCACAGTGTTATGACATTAAAAGGTTTCACTGCAAAATGAGGACAAGAAGCAGGAATCCTTTTCCTGTGCCTTTGCACTCAGTCTTTTTGTGTTTCCATGAAAATATGGATGGAGAGAAGAAAAGGCTGTGATCCAGTAATTGTCAAAGATCAAACAGTGAGAAACTGAGAAATAAGCAGAATGACCTAGCTTATATGAAGAACACACATCACTGAGAAAATGAGGAGCGGGGGACAGAGGCTCTGGAACCAAAAGCCTGAGGTGGGACATGTTGTAAGTCAGCATGGGGCTTTTTTTTTTCTTTTCAGAAATAAGGAAATAGATCTATCCATATGGTCTTGGAGTCCTTTTACACTTCAGTGAATACTAACTGAAACAAAGATGTCTGGAACAAAACATGTCTGGCTCAATATTTGAACGTTTTGATGGAAAAACAATATACTAACCTGAAGGGAAGGTTTGCAGAGTATGTTCATGCTGTGTCTCCACAGAGCAGGAAAGTCTCTTGCCTTCAAAATAGCTTTTCTTCAACGTTTATTTCTTGAACTTGAGATGGGGAACTTCCTTTATTGCTGTGCATATATATAAAACAAACAGTCAAATCCTCTTCCTACCAAAACCAAAAACCACCCAATTTCATATCTATGGTAATAAATAAACAGATGAGATTTCAAATTTTTCTAATTCCAAGAAAAGTAAACTACAATATTGTATATTTGGAAGTAGTTTTTGTAATTTGCTTCTAATTGATTATAATTATACTGTTTTTCCTGAATGTTAAACTTCTTCTGATGTTCTCTGTATGACTATTTTTTCGCAGGGTTTTCCTCAAACTTATGCCAGCAAAATCTGGTTTTAGTGTTCAGTTTTGTGAGAAATATTTAATGAGAGATGTTAAATAAGAGCAGACTAATATTAAAATATATTGATAATTTAATGTATTTAAACTGTCATAACAAAATACTAGAGATTTTACATGTAAGACATAGACGTAGATCTTAGCTTTCACAAGACTTTATTTATTTAGCATATAATACCTCCTAAATTTAATCTAGGTGATGAGTCAAGTCTATCTGAGAAACTCAAGGAAAAAAGAAACTAATCACATAGGCAAATAAATTGGGATACTGCATATTTTCCACATGTAAAATCAGAAAATATTGTTCATGAATGATGATATTGTGCTTGCTCTAACAGATTTATAAAGCAAAAAGGCCATATTTTAATTTAATGGCTTGCATCATAAAATGTTCCACAATAAAAGCTGATTCAGTTTGCCCATAGGGGGAGGATAAGATAGAATGGTTCAAGATAGAGTTAATAACAAATAATGTTTTCTCAACTCCAAGAAGCTGAATAAGGACAACTTGATCTCTTTGGTGACTGATTTAGTAACAGAAGCTGCAATTATCCTTACTGATGAATGTAAAAGAAAATGCAATTGCAACAGGAACTTCATTTCCAAAAAAAGAATCTGACAGGGTGAGATGTACCATCCAAGTCAAAGATAAAAATATCACAGCCCCTTCAATCAGGTCCAGGAGCAGAGGCTAAACCCCCACATACAAGGAAATTTCAATACAACACATTTCTGACTCTTTATACTGGCTAAGTATATCAGACATACATGAAAAGAAAAAAAAAAAAAAAAGATTCTGAAAAGGAAACAAGGATTTGAATTTTTCTAATTTTCCATTTTTAAAACAAATCTCCTACTCTTCAGAGGAGGAAGAGACATGGTTCAGTATGTTCTATACTGATACATTGTTTGTTTGTTTGTTTGATTTTATAAAGAACATACTCTCCCTACCAGCTGTTCAATAGTATATCTTTCAACATAAAACATAAAACTTCTTTTTTTTTCTTTCCAGAAATCACTAAGATGATTTAAAAATACTTTTGATATATGAGACTATGGAAAACATACAAAACTAACCTTCTAGTTCTTCGTCATTTACTACAGGCACTCATTTAAATTTTGAAAATGTATTTCCCAAGGTGGAATAATATCTCAGGAAATTGGGTGACTGTAAATGGAACAAATTTCTTTCATTCCCATTGCCTTTTTTGAGTGCAGTGCCATTCTAAAAAGCAAGAAATATTTATTAAGAATAAAGTCCATTGAGATCAATAGATCAAGATTGAAGAAAACAAGACTATTTTTTAACTTAAATGCACATCTGGCAATATAGACATTCCTGAGAGCAGCAATTCTAACTGTGCCCCAGTTAGAATTGCACTGTGATTTGAGGTTCACCCTTGGAATTATTCTTCAGGCACTTGCATCAAATGTAGCTGTCCAGCCCTTAGCATAAAGAAGGGGAGAGGTAAAGGGAAGTGAAACCATCTATTGAATGATATCTGAATGAAACATAATTTTCTGGTCTGGCATATACAGTTCTAAAATAGTAAAAAAACTCACTTTTTTTTTCTTTTTTTTTTTTTTTGGCATTTCCTTCCAAGAGATAATCTAACTGTGATGAATCAGATCTGGCTCTTTTTAGGTAAGGCTGAAATGCATATTGTTCTGAAGATGTTAGGAGCCCTGCTCTTGTTGAAACTTAAGAAAAATATAATTGCATTTTTTAGACAAAATACAGTCCTTTCTAAATTGTTTATATGCTTTAGATGCTTAGACATTTAGATGTAAAAAACCTGCAAAACTGAGGTCTAATAAGCAGAGTCTGAAAATAGTGTTAGAGTTTCTTTATACTATTTTGTCTGATCCAAATCTAAGCCACTAATGTTGAACATCCAGCTTTATACTGTGATCTAAAAGTTTTCAGGATAATCTGACATTTGGACTAACACAAAGTTATACGGCATATTTATTATTGCCCTGTTCTTCTGCCTACATTCTGTTTGTGCATGACAGTATGAAGTTAGTGTACTTACATACTTCCAATTTCATTTGGCAGTCATTTGTGTAAGCAGTAAATTCAGTATTTTAATCTTGTATCCTCAAAGTATAGTTGGTATTTCTTTGGCATAATTTGAATGTCAGTAGTACAAAACTCAAGGAGCAAACCCACTACACTGACTCTTTTCCTTGTACCCCTCCAAAGTCTTTCATTGTTGCTTACCACTTTCACTAAAACTGTAACTCTTACAACATTTTCACCCCTCTTTTATCACTCATCATCTCACATGGCAACCTCCCAGATAAGATATCTTAGCCTGATACAATCAGTTGTGCCTCTGTTGTTGACTCCAGCTTCTCAATAGCAAGCTACATTTCTAGGACTACACTAAAGCTAAATATAATCTAGAAGGGATTTTAAAAGTAAAATTTCTTTTCCAGGATAAAAGAAAGCAAATTCAACTACAACAAAGCTTGATGAATAAGTAATCCATAAGGGAGGTGTAAAAAGTATTTCAGGCTCCTTGCCATAAAAATATTTAAAGTATAATTGGCATCTACCTTGAAATATAAGCCCATTTATCATCATTTGATCAGAACAGACATTCTTCAAATAATAGCCAGGTAATTCTAAATCTAAATTAAAGACAAACCAGACCTAATTATTTCAACTTTTCTTCTTAGGTCAACCATATTTTTAGACTTTATGATTAACATTACTGCTCTCTTCCAGACTTTCTCACACTGATTTACACATTTTCTGAAGTAACATGACCAAGACTGAACAGAATTGTATGAATTGGTATTTTTACATCCCAATAGGGCACTTGCCTTCTTTAGTAAGTATGTGAATTTATTGTTACTTCTTCAATTAGTGATCCATTATAGACCAATGTTCTTATTCTTCTTTGCTGCCCAACCCTCTCTTGTATTTCTGTAGTTAGTTGTTCCTGCACAGGCACAGCACTTTTTTTTTTTTCCTCACTAATTTTCCTTTACGATATTTTTCACAAATTTGGGAGTATTGAAAACCTGGATTCTGTCCTCTAGTACCCCTGTAGTCCATCCCAGATGTTATTTTTTATTAGTAATTTCAATAATATACATTTTCTTTCATCCTCTATGCCATGTGGAACAGCAATTAATAAATCCTTCCATTATAACCACAAGTTATTGATAATTACTCTTTAGGATTATCTTTTCTTACCAGTTTTCTACCCACACTGTTGTAGTTTACTGTGTTTCATGTTTATCAGATTGTCATGAATTTCCATTGTAATCTTTAGTAGAGCCAAGATAAGTAATTTTTTGACTCTGTGATTTTATCTAAAAGAATACGGTCACAAGGAAGTATTTTTTTGTTTCCTCAGCACTTGAAGTTAAATACTTTCTAGCAGACATTTAGTTTCAGCTGATCTATTCCTAAAGACTGTAACAGAAAAGGCAGTAAAGACTATATTCCTGATACTATTCCTTTGTCATTCTTTTCCTGTGTTGTACAACAGAGTTATCTTTTCCTCAGTCTCTTGTTAACTGATTGAACTTTCAGGGCAAATTCTTTCTATTGTATTTTTCTAGTGACATCTCAAGGTTTGCCTTACCTTTCCAGTCCTCACAAGCATATGCCACACGTTTGATAGGGTCCTCTGTAGTAAGATCTGTGGCTTTTTCAAGCCTAAATTATACTCTTACAAAATTTGCAATGCCAGCATTTCAAGCTCTAATTTGTTCTTTCTGCCTGCTAAATTAGGACTGCTGAATTTGAAAATTCCCAGGATCAGTGTCTGAAGAGATACTTTAGCTCCTCAGGTGGGAGATCTGAGTATTGCTTCTCTGAATAAATTATTACCTCAAAAGAGTAATAGCAATTGGCTGAGTTAAGCCAATACTAATATACAGGTTCTATTAACCTCAAATTACCATTACAGATGAGCACACATTCAGGAAGTGAGTTGTATAAATAAAACATGCTACTTTATTAAATCAATAAAAGAATAACAGGCCTTACAGTAGGGAAAGTGCTGCCAACTTGCAAAGAAGGCAATGCAAGATGATTTTTAATTAGATTACCTCCAGAACCTTAATATTGACCTCAAAAGTCTACAATATAAATAGTGATAAATTGTGTTATTTTTCTGAAAATAGAAAACCATGATGAAAAGTCTATTTTAAAGCTATAAGTTTCATGTAGTTAGTCTGAAGATGAATCAAGCTGACTTTGTATATATCTATAGTGATGTATTCCTTTTATGAGGAAAACCCACAAGTTAATTCCTATGTGTCTTCGAAAAACTGTGGGTGAGCAACATCTCTTCAGTTGTCCCCTTTATCATGTTTTGAAAGAAGGGAAAGAACAAAATCATAAACCCTTTTTAGAATATACCTGGATACCCGGAAGTGGAAGGGCAAGAAATTTGTGTTTGCAACTGCATATATTAAAACACAGACTTTAATCAATGCTGATATTAAATATATAATCATCTCACATGAATAGTTATGCAACACTCGAATTCAGTAGGCTTAACACCTTAGGATTCTAAAGCCTTATCAACTTGACTTTCCTAAAGTGTCTTGGTAACCTCTGTGTATTGTACATAAACTCAGAAATTTTAATTCCTTTTTACAACTGGTTGTATAATTCACTTTGGAAGTCACAGATTCACAAAATAATGTTGAATTGAAAAGAAACCACAAGGATCATCAAAGTCCAGCCCCTGGCTCTGCACAGGACAACCCCAAGAATCATGTCATGTGCCTGAGAGTGTTGTCCAAGTACTTCTTGGACACTGCCAATTTTGCTGCTGTGATCACTTCTACTGAGTTTACCTTTGTGTCCCATAATTTAAAAATTATTTATTAAAACAATGTGGTTTTTTTGAAACTCCTTAGAACTCAAAATAGAAAATCTGTATTTTTTCATTGTATATTTAGGGAACTTTTCTTGACATCTTCATTGGTGACAGGAGAAAACAATGACTCCTTTTTTCCTTTCTTTCTCTTTAAGATCAGGGATTCAATCCATTCCATGAAACTGGTTTTTTCCAGTTACATTATGTTCTTTGAGCCACCTCTCATGATGGTAACATCCATCATGAATATTTTAAGCACATCTTTCAAAACAGTGCCACAGCTTCTCCCAGGCTGGCCGCTACAGCTAGGAAGTGGACCTGTGTGTGTGAACTGCAGGGAAGGGTGTGTTCTCTAATGGTTACTGGACCTGTGTCTGTAGTCTGCCGTGCCCTGTAGGTCTCTGTGTCAAGTGCAGCTGTGCACGTGCTGTGTAAAGGAATAGCAGAGTAAGGGAAGCCTATATACTGTCTCAGTGGACTCCACTCTTCAGAAATATCTGATGTAGTGGGGCTCAGACATCAAAGCATTCATGCAGGAGATAGAGAACTACTGTACCGGTACCTTTTACTTAGCTCTGATATTTACAAATAGAGATGTGTAAAAGGAAAGCCATAACCACTGAAATCCTAGTAAAGTGACTTCTTATTTAGTTGTGAAATTGTTTCTTTGAGCTTTATTCATTCATGCAAGTAGCTTTTGTTTTTCACACTGCAACCATGAGGGTTTTTTTATTTTAAAAAAAATATTATTGTCAAAGGACACAAATGGCTTGTGCTAGGTCTGTCTGCAGGAGGAGGAAAGATGTGGACTTGAATTATATGAAGAAAGATTGTGAGGACTTTGGTAAAAGGTTGAACAAATGCTTTCTTTTTTAGAATGCTTTGGAAAGCCAAAATATTAGAAAATAGGAAAGGGAATAAGATGCCTGGGAGAAGATACTTATATGAAGATAAATTAGGAGTATATGAGTGCAATGTGGAAGCAGAGACACAACATTCTCAAGGCATCAACCTGTCCCAATCTCAGACAGAAAACCTATAAGGACAACAAAACTCTAATAGCCTTTATGAGTTGAAGAAAAAACAGATTTTTTTACATCTAGTAGGATCCTAAAAAAGGCTGGTACAAATAAAAAACATGGAAGTTCTTGTTTTGCTTTTACAGAAAATGTATTCCAATAACAAAAACATTAAGAAAGCCCCAGGAAACTAACTCATAGCTAACTGTAACCAGCACTTACTAAGAGGATTTGGATAAAACACAGAATTTCTTGTGCTTAATTTCCCATTTGCATTTTCCTAATTTGTAGGATTATTCATGGATCAAATCAGACCACAGAAACACTGTGTAGGGTTAAATTAACAGAAGACCAACTTCATGAAAAGCAAAACAACATAATATAGTCATGGGATTGTCCATAATAGCTTATATATCAGCGGGTCTAAGTGAATGTAAATTATCATAGAATTATAGCAGGTTAAGAGGTTGGAGTGGACCTTAAAGATCATTTTAGCCTAACCCACCCTGCTATGGGCAGGGATACCACCCACTAGAGCAGGTTGCTCAAGGCCTCATCCAACCTGCCAGGGATGGGAGATCTACAACCTCCCTGGGGGACCTGTTCTAATGTCTCACCACCCCTACAGTAAACAAATTCCTTCTAATATTCAGCCTAAATTTCCCCTCTTTCGATTTTTACCCATGCTCTGAATCATTTTGGTTTTGAAAAATCATATTCATCTGATTTGAGTTTAATGTTAGTAACATCATTGTAAGTAACCACAATCCATCAAAAAAAGACTGTAGCCACTTTTTTTGAATACTTTGCCCACAGAGAGCATGACCGCTAGAATGCCATGTGCTGGTAAAAGATGAAAGAAAAAATAATGAAATTAATTTATTAGAATCCACTGAAGGTTGTGTAGAAATTATGACAGGTTTAGGAATTTTCAGAGCTACAAAACTTAGAAGGTAGTCAAATATTCAAGAATAAAGTAATCTGTCTCTTCCATTTCTTACACACCTTGCACCTTCTTTCTCTATTTCTTTGTAGCTATTGCTGAAGACAGGGTGCTGGTTTTGGGGGATTTTGGGGGGATTCCTGACCATTTGAAATTGCTCTTATGCTGTCTAGTTAAATAGAGGTTTTTTTTCTGACAGAACACCTCCTGAGTCAAGTTAGATAAAATATGAATAAAAATACTGGTTTGTGGGGGTTTTTTTGGGTTTTTTTTCTTAGCACTTTGTTTCGCCATGAACTTTTACAACTCTGTTAGCTAAAAATTGTTCAGCCTTCTAAATTAACTGATTGGTAAAATCTAATTGATTGACTCCACTCTCAGGTATTCCAAATTTTTTTTTTCCCCCTATAACAGAATATCCAAACAAAAAGAATCAGAGTTGAATGGCACTTTTTTGGGACTTAATGGACTAAAAACAATGCAGTTCAAAATGAGAAAAAGTTATTAAGAACCAGATTTGAGTACCTTTAAAGTCTGAAAAGGAACAAAAAAGAAAGCAATTATTAGGGTCTTAGTTTAAAATCTATATTTTTAATTAACATTTGGCTTAAATTTTGGATTTTTGATTTTTCTTTCTCTTTTTTTTCTTGTGGGTGAAAAACAGCTTTCTGATTTAAAACAGCTTTTTTTTTTTTTTGGCTGCTGAAAAATCCATTATTTCCACTGGTTGGCCAAAGATAGTAGTCATGTGTCATATTGTGTGATAAAAATGGTGTTAGTTTTATTATTCTTTGGTCTTAACGCCCTTTATTAGAAAAAAAATCAATTAGAAACTAACATAGCTATTAACTGCTATTTTACTTCTCTAATGCTTGCTGCAAAGATTTTTTTCCACCTGTAGGGGTTTCCAGATGACATCTTTTCAGTTTAAATTATTTAAAATCATGCTTGTCTTACTAGAAGATTAAAGAAATATCATGCCAGGAGAGACGCTGATTATTATAAGGCTAGTAAGTAATTTATTTTTTTTTTCCTTTTCTCTCTGAGGTTATTAGAAAAAATCTTATTTTTAAATTTCTTGCCATGGTACAAAATGTACAAAAAGAAGTAAAATACAAGAAATCGTGAATTATGAAGAAAAACAAACTGACAGGTTCAGATTTAGTGGTAGATTAATCCTTTATTTTAGAGTTGCTGTGGGTTTTTTTGTGTGGAACATTTCTATTTACATGGAACAGTTACTCTGAATATAGCTAACTTAACATAGCTTGTCCTACTCTGCCCTCAGCACTCAAAGGAATTTATCAGGAGAGTTTTTAGGTACAACCAAATGAAAATTACTCCTGTAAAGCAATTATAAAGCCTAGTCAGATTTATAAAATATGAAATACAAATCCGTATATAATTCATGCATATTATAGAAGGTATCTTTGACTATTTGTTGCAATAAAATGCCAACTACCTCCTGGGGAAAAAGGATACAGCTCCAGGGTCCTTTTTTACAATGACTATAATAAGTTTTCTCTCCCACTACCATTTGAAAGACATGCAAAACCAAACTAAAACAGAGCCTGTAGTGTAAAAACATTTAAAGCTAAACTGGATATGTCATTAGATGGTGGAGTCCATAACTGCAGAGATCCTACCGTAAGTAATGGATAATTTTGCAATCAAGAAGGAATCAATTTAAAGTACTGTCACATATTCATTTAGCGCTAATGTAACCTAAGTAGTAGCAGTTCTGTAGAAATAAAATGAAGGATGGCACAGAAAACTTTTGGGGATATTTTTTTTAACAAAGCATTTCATAAACATCCTCTTCAGAAATAAAGTACAGGTTGATTAAGTTCTGCAAGACACTGTGAGTACTGTGCTGTTTACTCTGTCTACAGCTCTATCCAAATATCCACATGTCATTTTGCTGAAAACCTCATTTCTGTCCTTGAGGATTTCCTATGCTCCAGCAGAAATACTCCAATATTTAGAGAGACAATCTTTTCTGATATTATCTCAGAATGCCTTATAATAATGAAGACAGCTGCTATCACAAAGCAAAACTGCTCAGTTCATATAGTTTTACCAAATCATATATGAAATGGTTTATTGGCTTGCTAATCGCACACAATTAATTTGCAAATTTTGAATAATTCATCCAGGATCAATATCACTCCCAGAATGGAAAAATCACAAGACCAGACATTATGAAATGTTAATAAATGCCTACAAATTTCTAAGCAGTCTTTTATAACTAATTCCTCATGGGTATGATGATGCACTCCTCCTACGCAGACCTAGGCCATGTGGGTTGCAGATGTGCACATTCTTATTGGGGAGTGTTTGGACACCTGCCTGTAGATCCTCCTGTAGGATATGTGGTGCTGTGGCTCTGCCTGGACCCATCCTGCTCCCTGTGATCCTGTAAGATCACATCCATGCCCTTGGGGCAGGTCTTCCCATGCCAGATGCCCAGGAGAGGTGTGCAGGTCGCTCGTTCCATGTGAGAGAACTCTGTTGCCCCAGGCAGGCAGAGGTGGTGATGACCATGGGGTGGCTGCTAGCAGTGCCCAACCTGGTGTGCTGTAGCTCTTCCTTCCTTCTCCAAGGTCTGTCACTGAAAACCCAGGAAATATACTATCCAAGCTGTTTGTTAGGTCAGAAAGCCAGCATTGCTTTATTCAGTGCTGAGGTATGTGGCAGAGCTCTTCGCTTATTGTGTACACCAATTATAAAGCATTTAACTATTTATACATTTCAGCGAACAAAGGGATTAGTTTTCATTGGTTACAAGTGACATAGTTCTCTTCTTAATCTGTATTCTACCTTCTGGTCATTGATGATTCTCTCACTTCTCATCCTAATTAGCCCGCATGCTCAGTTTCTCTTCTTTTTTGGGTCAGTGAGTTTCTTGGGTTGGTGGTCCGTGGATCAGTGGACAGAGATCCCCCTGTCAGAATTACCTTTTGCCCACCTGGAGCTGATTTCAGTACAATTGCTAAGCTGTTTTTATTAATTTCTTCCTTATCTTGGGATTCCTGCCAGATGTCCTTGTGGCCAATAAATTCTGCCTTTATCAATGTTCTCAAGGTGTGTTAACTTCCTTCCCCAGGTCTGAGGTCACTGAAGCAAGTCAAGTCCTAATCTTTAATTTGAGGTGGACATCACTTGCATCTGGCTTGTTAGCTGCTATCTTTTTCATGGATTAAATCTTTTTCCTGGAAGATATACTTCTCAAATAAAATGTCCTTTTATTGTGCATCTGCTATGGGTGAACTTGTACAAAAAGAATATTTCTTAAATAGTTTAAAAAGTTTTTGGTTTTCTGTCAGTGTGTTAGAAATGATATTGCTTTATGCTAAGATAACAGCCAGATAAAGCTAACATGACAGCCATCTTTACTGTTATACCTGGGGATGTAGGCTTTCATACTTACCTTTCTAATTCGGACAATTAGAACCT
This sequence comes from Pseudopodoces humilis, assembly GCF_049639895.1. Taxonomy (NCBI): domain Eukaryota; kingdom Metazoa; phylum Chordata; class Aves; order Passeriformes; family Paridae; genus Pseudopodoces; species Pseudopodoces humilis. The sequence continues at coordinate 54,187,878 of NC_142200.1, forward strand.
TAATGGTTCAGAGATATGTTAGTAATCACATCTTACCTTAATAAAATGAGAACTGCATATATGATTTATTAGTATGTCTTGATTACGCTAAAGATTATACAAATCAGGAAGCTCTGCATAATTGCAAAGCTGTACTATGAGAAATCTGTGATGCAAGCCAATTTTAGGCTCCAAAAGATGATATTTCCCTAACTACAGGTCTGGTGTCAGCACACAAAATGAGCCCACGTTCAGATTTGGTTTAAGAAGCATTTCCTACAAAGAAGCTGGTGTTAACTGGTTCTGAGCAGAGTTGAATTGGGATTCAGTACAATGAGAGTTGATAGGTGCAGATAAGGGCTGGAATAAAAAAACGTTGCCAAGCTACGTTTGCAACCATATGTTTGCAACATAGTAAGGATCATCTAGCTGTGCTCATATCTTAGCTGTGTAGAAGTTCCTATGTTAAACTAGAATTGGGCTCAAGTTTGATTCTGATTAGGAGTAGGAGCATGTCCTACAAAAATTTTCCTTTCCAGTGTCACTCCATCAGTTCTGAAGTTTGCTGGAATAGCTGCCTACTCCAGTCACTTCTGATTCTTCTGACATTTCTTCTGCCTCCTCTCAACATGGTACGGGACAGCTATGTTTTGGATGTGCAACATCATTATTCTTGATAGGTAAGTTGGTACTGTGCCTTCTGGGATTCCCTGTTTTCAGGCTGTGACCTGTAATCCGTCCTTCCTACCGCTTTTGCAAACTTATGCATCAGCCAGTATACACAATCTCAGCAGAATTTTGCACTGGGAATTGTCATACCAAATTGAGACTCAAATCAGGGAAAAATAGTTTGTAAACTTACCATAACTAATAGGAGATAAATGCAGTGATGTATGAGCAGTACTGTTATAGGACTGACAATTTTAATTATGCTACTTCCAGTATCTATTGATACAGTTTCAATATAATCAGATAAGCTGTGAAGTAGTAAACAAGATTCAAAAAAGAGTTACATTTTTTTACTTAGTGTTTCTGCAAAACAAGTTCAACTTTTGCAATAGTAAACAATTTAAAGTAATAGGGACTCCACTTGGGATAATGCAAATTTTTTCTTTGCATGCCAAAAAGAAACATAATGATGAACTCTGCTTTCACACTCCCAATTTAGTAAGAAAAACAAATAAAAAGAAATTGCAATTGCTAAAAATCATTTACTCAGCAAATGTTAATGTTAATGTCCTGAGTGACAAAGTTCCTGTGTATAGTTCATTACAAAATTTGCATATCAGAGTAGCTTCTTTTTCCAGAGAGATACCTTGCCGAACATCTTAGGCCTTTGATTTAAATTTGGCTCTGCACAGTGGTACCTTACTCATTTGTTTTGAATTAATAGATTTAAAGAGGAGAAAGAAAGAGGTTTTTTTCAAAATTTTAATTCTGTACTATTTTACTGTACAAGCAGAAGGGAGGACACAAACCTGGATTTTCAAGCACAGCTGTTCCTTCAATCTTTTATTCATCAAATATAGAACTTGTATTATAGTATGTTATGACATGATGGAAGTTTCTTTGTCAGAAGCAATTTCATGGCTTGATATACTTTTTTTTGATCATAACTGCATGAAAATCATGTTGATGGAATAATTTTCAAGATCCTCCAAAATGACAATGAATAAATCTATTAAATGTAAGGAAATGCATCCTGAGACTTCCAAATAGGAACCAATCTTTCGTGGTGATGCCTGATAATCTCTGCATTTAACAATCAGTCAAGCTTTCTGCTATAAACACTCTGGTTTTTTTTGTATTTATATTTAACACCTCAGACTATATAAGGTAAATTCTGGTTTATGGAGGGAATGTAACAATGGCTGTCAGCACAGATAAATACTTGGTTCATCAAAATCAAAATGTATTCATGTTTGTTTTTCAATTTAAAAGCAACACAGATGACAAAAGTCTAGCTCAAATAGTTGGTGCTTTCTGAATTCTCTTGGCCACACAAAAAATATAATCTAATTATAGTTTTAGGAGTATATCTCTGCTGGCAAAGTTTTAAATCCTGGCAGCAAATATTTGTTAGAAAAACAACCATTCACATGAGATATGATTCTTCAAAAGTATTTTCTTTGAGATTTCTGTTTCATATAAAATGTTTTTTTGGCATATAGTTAGAAAGAATAAGTAAAAAGAGCACAAATCAGTGCCCCTGGTGACCAGTATATATCAGAGTACTGCATTTGCACTGGAAAAGTTAAAAAAAAAAAAATCACAAAGATAATAGCTGTGTTAAATAAATTAAGCTGGTGAGAACTACTCATGATTGGGAAAAAGAAATCATCAGTCTGCCATTGATAAAGGGTAGGGGCCAGGGAGTATTAGGAAAGGTAAGCTACAGAACCAGAGTTTCTCTTTTGCCTTGTCTTATTTCAGGCTGTCCTGAAATAACTTTTTCTCTTGAGGTTGCTGCTGGAATTCTTAATTTCCATTTTTGTTTAAAAATATTGGAAAAAGGATTTGGATTCTGATGTCCCACTATTCAGGAAATTATGGATTTCTCTAAGCTTTTGTGCTAAATTTCAAGATGCCTTTTTTTCTAATAAAGAAAATAAGACTTCATATTTTTAACATCTGAAGATTTAAGCCATTTACTGATCATTTGAAGTTTAGTGATGTGTACCAGGCTAAAAAACTTTAATGAATGGTGGGACATGAAATATGGGAAATGGGGGAGAGAATCGTCTCACAAAAAAGTGTTTTCTGTGCTCCTGACTATGTATTTAGCCATGAAGATTAGAAAGGTTGCAAACCTTGCAGTTGTGTTTGCTCTGTGGTGAAAAGGGAAAAACAGGAAAACAAGACTTAATCTTTTTTAAAGTGAAAAAAAAGTCTATAAAAACTACTTTCAAAAATTGTATCAATAAACAAGTGGCCAATACTCAGCTAGAAGTAATTATTGACTATTATTCTGATCAGACTAAATCATTTACTATTTCCAATTTAGAAAAAAAAATATGTGAAAGACAAATTGACTATTATTCTGATCAGACTAAATCATTTACTATTCCCAATTTAGAAAAAAAAAGTATGCGAAAGACAAATAAATATTTATTACTCCACAAGACAATTATGTCATTAAGAAAATATGATTTGTATTAGTACTATAAAGTATGGGAGAATGAGGTATTTGAATCATCCACAGGCAAGTATCAAAACAGCTTTAGAAACACCCCAGCATGATCCTGAGAAATAGTGGTGACTGGAAAATGTATTTCAACTTTTTGTGAATATATAATAGTAATATTTTTATTCTGAAGAATGAAAATTAAAAGTCATGTGTGTTTTGTGTGGGTTTTTAAAATTGAAAACCTATTTTTAATTTAAAAGAAAGAAAATAAAGAAAAATAGGTATAAAATAAAGTATGTAAAACAAAATTATGATGAATATAATGGGAATGTAAATTCATATTTCATTTTTTAGCTAAACTTTCATTTCCTTAATGCCATGCTTTCCAAATGGTCCCATTGGAAATAAGGAATATACATAACAGAACCTGTATGAATTTCGAAAGAGCCAAAGATGAAGTACAAGACAATTGATTTTTTGTATCTGAAAGAAGGTGAAATGAAAGCAATGTCTGAATAACATATAATTTTTTAAAAGTTATTTTAATTTGCTTTTTTTCTAAGTGTGAGCTTAGAACATTCAATTCAAGACATGAATAGGATCTCATCTCTTTTTGTATTATGGTTTCAAGTCTTCTCTAAATCTTCTTCTCTTCAGAAAAAGCATTCCTGAATCAGACCATTTTACTTGTTCCTTTGCATCAAATCAGGAGTATATATAATGTGGGAGCACTTCAGTTGTAAGTGAAGCCTTTAACATTTTAACAATTTAATTTATAAGGATTGCATAATTATCTGTTATTTCTTTGCATTTTTCAAAAGTTTTTAACTTTATTGCTTGTGTTTAGATAGTACTAAGAGGCAGTCCATGGACCACTCCTGATAGTCAGTATTCCTTCAGCTGTCTGAAATTGAAACCCAAGACAATTTACTGTCAGAGATGTGGGCCATTCTGTGCTCAGTTAACATGAATACTTGGTATTGAGCTTGGATATATTTAATTTATTTTGTATATAGGTGCAAATAATCATACATACTTACATATAAGAAATAACCTAGTATATGGCCACCTGAAATGGGAGAACTCTGACAGTGATTTACCCTGTATCTGAGCATCATGACATCTTTAATATACCCTTCCCCAGCATCATACTTCTAGATATGGAGGTATTATTATCCCATGTCTACAAACAGGATATAGAGAAATTTTGATTGTGAACATATCTGCTAAAGGTATCACACGCTTGGTCTATAAATCCAAGTACTGATAACTCTTTTTTTTTTCCTGCAGCATGGCTAGAGAAGCATCAGTATCTATCACTGTATGTTTATCCCAGAATTTAAGCATCAAAGAATTATGAACAAAGCAAATTGTTCTATATACTAAACACTCTTCAGAAAGGAGCACTTGGAAGCATTTACGACGTAGATGAACAGCTCTACATACAATATATCTGAACATTGAAACTTTATTAAAATAAATGTATTGGCTAAGCAGTTCTAGATTTGATGACATTATTCATATGTATACATATGTATGCTCCTAATTATCACTTCCTTTTGGAAACAGAGGGGCAATACGAGAAGCGCCAATTTTTCTAAACAAAAAGAGAACATAGGAGAAAACAGTATTTTTAATTTCATTGCAAACAAAAAAATATCTAAAATAAAACAACTGCAAAGTCACCAGCTGTAATTTTTAGCTTTTCAGGATGTTACTATTTGCCAGATTTTTTAAAAGACCTCACTTCAGCAGCTGTTGTGTTTTTTTCTAAGTTTGGCCATAAGGATTGCAGTGGGAGTGACAATATGCTGAGCTCTATTGAAATGGTGTTGATGCAGAACAATTGAATGAAAAATTTTGGTCCTGAGCCCTGTAGAATAACAAAAACCACATCACTAAGCTCATGGTTATAGTTTATAGCATCTGGCTCTGCTCTTGTTCAAAAAACTGAATATCATTCTGGATATAAGGAAGCATTAACCATATAATTCATCTCAGATATAACCTGAAGGGAAAAATAAATCCCTGAGGTCATCTTTTTTATATTAACCAGATGCTGATATAAAGTATTACAATACTAAGTGTAAATTCCAGGATGTTTCTGGTTAAAAGTGTAGAATTTTTGTTATGTCATTTTTGTATTTAGTTTTTGGGGTTTTTTTCAGTCTATAAAAAGAAGAGGAAAGAAAGAAGAAAAGGGTTAAGACAAACAGCAGGTAAGAAACTAAGCTATCTAAATAAGGTTAGGGATGATGTCTTAAAACCACAAAAGATTTCTTAACTAATTGTATTTTCATTTTAGAAATGTTATAAATTTTCCAATTTTTTCTGTCTTTGAATTTTCATAACATGAAGGATAGAACAATTAATGGTTGAGCAGTCCACAACATAAATGCTCCTTAACACTTTTCTCCATGTAATTTTTTTTCTCCTACTGTATGCCTAATCCTCAACCACTGTAATTTATTTCTCCTTCATCTGTGTTTAATCTATGCCTTCACACCTTGAGTATAAATGCAGTTCTCAACTCCTTCCTTTTTACATCCTTCCCTTTAATGTCAAAGCACAGAAAAGGACAACACAGATAATAAAGACCCAGAATAGTTTCTGTATATGATAGAAATTATATGACTTTAGGAGGAATATCAAAGAGATGCAAAATTATTTACAAGCTTAATGAAAATTATTAAGAAACAACCACTCATTTACTCAAACTCGGAGACATCTAGTTAAGTTAGATCATGGGTTCAGAGCAAGCAGAAGGGATTTTTGTTTAATTAAATGTGACACTCATTGCTACAGGAACCAGTGGATACCAACATGGCCTTTTTTTCCCCCATTTTTTGGCAAAAGGCTATTGTATTATTTTGAAATGATAGTGAACAGATCAACTGGAACTTGTAGAGAAAAGGACAGGTTCCACTGTCCTCTGCTGAGTACAGTCAGGACGGGGTGATGGGGGAGGAGACTATGGCCTTTTGAACAACAGAATCCAGCAATAAGGTAGAGATAATTACTGTCAAACTACAGAATGAACTGTTATTTTATGGGATTAAGACAATCACAGAGAACAATAGCAAGAATACTAGAAATCTTTGTTAATATGAGTATATTGCATGTAAATATGGCAAACCATAACAGCCTAGAAGCAGTATAATAGCTCATATTCATGATTAAGACAAAGGTTGTTGAGTCATTTGAACTGAACAAGCAATTGACCAGTTGCTGGTCAATGAATAGTAAAAAGACTGAATAGTTTCTATTCTGACCTTCTAAAGGTGGAAATCTAAAACTAAAAGGAAGAAGAGGAAACTCTTCACATGATTTAAATTATATGTTATTTTGTTGTTTTATTTGTAGGAATAGTTGTAGCTTTGGTATATGTCTGTTGTCCTCTTTATACATGCAGCTATGTGTGTTCAGTGCTAAGTCCAGCTTCAGGAAGCCATCTTCAGGGAATGCAAGTCATAATTCCACAAACCTTGCAGGGGAATTAATGTTGGGGTTTACACATCTTTGGAATCAGACAAATCAGGGAATCTGTATGCCTCTCCCTGTTCCAGCAAAGCAGGATGTAAGTTTTTTTGCAACATCCATAGATCAGTCAATAAATTTCTGCAAACCCCAACTCTGGAAATTACCTTATACCTGTATAATTTTCCCCTGGTGGTTAAAATGTAAACTACCTTTGAAATGGAGGGCCCATTGCCTATTAATTGAGGAAAAATGTGAGGTTGTGGAATGCCCCTGGCTCCCACACCAAGTAGGACTTAACAATTTGTATTTTGCAAATTATGGTAACATAGTAGGATTTCAGAGTACACATAAATAGTCAGGATACACGTAACATAGCACATCCAGAAGTCAATGTGTTGCTAAACTCAGGATATTGGCATACCTGGGATCATCAAGGAAGGTATGCTATTACTAGGGATAGAATTCCAAGATTCATATCTAATAGGGCTTCTTGTCAATCTTTCTCTGTTTATCACCCTTTAAGACAACCAGATTACTTCAAATCATCATATATGCTAAAAGTTAATTTTTCACTGTGCATAGAATTACCCAGCTGGGCAGGAACATTACCTACAAATTCTCCCAACTACATGTGGGTGTGGTCCAGAGAGACCCCAATTTTAAAGCCTTTGAAGTATGTGACACCCCCTCAACCAACCCATTCACTCTTGTCCACACAAGTCCAACAAGCATCAAAAATGGCTTTAAAAATTGTCTGGCATAAACAGCTTACCTATTGCACTGTGAAAAACTCTACTGGGTTCCTGGTATCTAGGCTGCTTGAAATTTTCCAGGGCTTCCATCTCTACTTTTAGTAACTGTGGCTGGTTTAGTTATAGATTATGGCCACTATATTGCCATGAACTTGTGGACATACTATTTTTTAAAATATAGAAATAAATTATTAAAGAGAAAGAAAAAAAATAAAAGGAAATATTCACCTATCTGCGCAAAAGAAAGAGAGGTGGTACAATGAAAATGTTTTCTATGAGCTTCCTTACTGATTGTCCTATAGGCTTTGCAATATACAAAGCTGCCCATTCTTTAAATTCAATCTACCTGATAATTTACTTTTTAACATGACCATTCAAATAATATATGAGATGAAAATAAAAATTTGAAATGTATTTCATAGCTCTGCTTTTCTATTCAAGATGAACAGAAAATAAGCCAGCAAAGCATTTCTACTGTGATTACTTCAGACCCTGGAGCTGTGTACTACATTTGTAAGTCCTCTGTTGCATCAGAATGACAACCCACTGAAAATTCTGTTATGTTGCTTTAAAGACACTTCAATGTAGTCATTCTGTGGTTAAATAGGATTTGGGAATTATTACATCTAAGATTAGAAAATAATTTTCTGGGCCATACTGGCTTATGCTTGACTATCTGCCCTACAGTAAAAATCTGAAATGTCTTGATTTTCTCTTCATCCAGAATCAGCTCTATGAAAACATGACTACTTTTACCTAGTGTTGAAAGAAACCTGAAATGGGAAAGATTAAGTGGCATGTATTAACTGCCATCTATTGAAAGGGATGTACACTGCTGAAGCACCTAAATGTAGGATGTAAGATACTGTGAAATTACTGTCTTACTGCTTTAGGCTGTTGATTTGACAACAATTAATTTTCTTATTCTATTGATAGATTTATTTCATGTGATTAATAACAAAGTAATGAAAAAATTATCTCATTCTATTAAATTCTTTCAATAATATCAAAGTAAAATTAGAATAATGAGAGAATGTGTTAATGTTAAAATATGCCTAAAAAGAAAGAGAAATCTATTCAGGTCAAGGCAAAGGAATATGCTAAGAATACTCAACTGAAATCTGTATATCTCAGCGTAAATATTCTTGAGTAATACTTCTTCCTTTTTATAATGTACAAGCAAAGATGTCCAGTGCTATGGTTAATGCTTTTAATTTAAGAATTCTATGTGTAGACTGACAAATTACCTTGTCTGTTTTGCTAATGGGGCCAGGTTTTCACCATTTAGACTTCCCTGGGAAAGACCCCCTTTGGAAGTTAGAATGAGCTACTACCTAAACCATGAAACCAATTCTGATGCAGACCAGTAATAATGGAGTGTACTGATCATCTGGCAGTTATGCCATTTTAATGACTGTACACAACACATGCATATCTAGATTACCCTTAGAAAAGATCTGTTAGACAAAGACTGCATAACAGTGAAATTCACACCATATCTGAAGAGAGGTGTATACTTTTAGAATCGTATTGGTCTGAGCACAGTTGAATGTTGAATGAAAAAGACAGTCTTTATAAGTCCTAAACGAGAAATAACTAGAAATTTTTTGGTTTGAAGTTGTCTTGAGACATCCCAGATATATTTCTTGATACATTTTTAAGTCTCTGGATCTGCTCATGATTTTATTTAATTTTGATTCTACATTTTTTTTACTTACATGCAGAAACATAAAGAGGAAAGGATTAGTTCTTCTTTGTTTATTTGGGGTTTTTTTGGTGATTTTTATTAAAAAATTCAAATAAGTCTTCCTTGAGGACAGTGGGGATAATTAATTAGCATCTGTAGAGCATACTTATTTGTTACAGAAGATTTTGATATTTAAATAATCAGTGCATACTCTTGATCATTTGTTTGTTTCAAATAATGTGTTTCTCTGCTTGTGGGGCTTTCAGAAAGTATATCTTCCACTTACCCTTGCCAGTAGTTACTTGGCAAGGCAACCATTAAAAGTTACAGCTGAGTGTCCCACTACAGTTTAATTATTGCAGAAAACTCAAGAGAAGCAATGGCCTCTAGGGAAATATCACATGCACAGCTCAATAATCCTAATCAATCTAATTAAATTTCTGTGAAATAAGCATTTTTAAAAGATTTCCAGAGGTCCGGTAACTTTGTCCTATTTAGTGTTGCAGTGTCCATCTTTAATCAGGGAAGGTTTCTCAAATATTGCAATGAATTATGCATTAGTTTTGAATGAAAAATCCTTGCACTGAACTACTGCAATGGCATAGCAGAGAACACCTTCCTTTTGAGAGCAGACCTGTTGATGTAATTTCCTGATGCCTTGTGATGGGTTAACCCTGCCTGGACACCGGATGTCTATCTAAGTCATTCTATTCCTTCCCTCTTCAGATGGAAAAGAGGAAATATAAGGACATTCTCCTGGGCTGAGATAAAAGCAGGAGATCACTCATCAGTTACAGTCACAGGCAAAAAAGACTCAACTTGGGGAAAAATAGTTTAATATATTAACAATCAAATCAGAGGTAGGTAATGAGAAATAGAATCTTAAATAAACACCTTCCCTCCACCCCTCCCTTCTTCCAGGGCTCAATTTCACTCCCAGTTTCTCTGTCTCCCTCCTGCCAGTGACAACAATGTACAGAAATGGGAGCTGTGTGTCACACATTATCTCTGCTGCTCCTTCTACCTCAGGGTCGTGTAGGACTGCATCAAAAGCCTTACAGAAATCCAGGTAGATGACATCAGTCAGTTTTCACTTTTTGGCCATTGCTGTCAGTCATATAAGGCTACCAGTTTTGTCAGGAACAATTTGTCCTTAGTGAAGCCATGCTGGCTGGCTCAGATCACCTCCTTCTCTTGTGTGAGGCTTAACATTTCTTATATGAGGATCTTTTCCATTAACTTCTCAGGCAAAAAGGTGAGGCTTACTGATCTGTAGTTCCCTGGGTCTTTCTTTATTCCCTTTTTAAAAATCAGACTGATGTTTTAATTTTTCCAGACACCAAGGACTTTTCCTGACTGTCATGACTTTTCATGGCAACAACATCAGGCAGCTCCCTCAGAACCCTGGGATGTGTCTCATCAGATCCCATAGACTTCTGAGTAGTTACTTTCATCAAGGGTTCCCAAACCTGTAGTTACCTTACAGTGAGAGGAACTTTCCCTCCCCCAACTGAACCTAGAGGTTCAGGTACCTGAGAGACATGGGAAACCTGACTGCCAGAGAATACTGAACTGAATGAGTACCTCAGCCTTCTCCACACCTATAGTTACTGGTTCTCTCTTCTCATTCATCGTGTGTATTCACCCTTTCATTCCACCTGGATTTTCCTTGGGCTTTTTTGTTTCTGACCTGTGTATTTAGAAAATCCCTTATTACTCTTCATATCCCATTATTAACAAGTCCTTTTCCAATGGTGCCTTAGCTTTCCTGATCCCATACCTACACATTCAAACTGTATTCCTGTTCTTTTCCTGGATCTCATATCTCTACTCTGACTGCCTGTGCATTTCCTTCTTGCTTCTCTGTGTGAGAAGTAGATCCTTGCTCAGCCATATCGAGTTCTGGTCTGCCTTGTCTCACTTTCTAAACATGGAGAAGAGCTCCTGCATTCCAAGAGAAGTGGCCTAAAGTTCTGAGTTCTGCCTTTACTATTTGCCAGGTCCCTGTTCTTTAAGATCATGAGGAACTCAACCAGGGCACAACTTCTACAGCCCAGGCTGCCACCAATCTAACTGTCTTTATTGAGATTAGGTGAGCACCAGGTCTGGTAATACTTCTTCTCCAGTTGGCTCCTGTAATAACTGGACCAGAAAGTTACCCTTGATGCACTCCAGGAACCCTTTAGATTGCTTTTCAATCCAAGCAGCTGTGTAGCTGCCCCAGAAGACATCCAGTTGGTTGAAACGCTCTGTTAGGTGGGGCAGTTGGTTCCTGAAGGACTGAACTCCTTTAAAGGGACCATGCTGAAGAAGCTTGTTGAAAGCTGCTGCCTAAGGAAAGGACTTGTGTTAGAGAAGTTGTTGAAGGACTCTCTTTCATGGGAGGGACCCCATGCTGGGGCAGGGGCAGACTGTGACAAGTCCTCCCACAGAGGGGGAAGGAGCAGCAGAGTCAACATGACTGCAACCTCCATTCCCCATCCCCCTGCACTATTGGAAGGAAGAAGGTTAAGAGTTCAGGAATGAAGTTGAGCCTGGGAAGAAGGGAAGCATGGGGGAAGGTGTTTGTTTAAGATTCAGTTCTATTTCTCATTCAATACTCACTTGATTGGAAATATATTGTTATTTTTCCTCAAGTAAAGTCTGTTTTATCTATGATTGCAGGCTGTTCTCTCCCTATCCTGATGCTGGCCCACGAGTCTCATTACATTTTTTCTCCCTGTCCAGCTGAGGAGGGAAGTGATGGAGCAGCTTTGGTAGCACATAATGTCCAACCAGCATCAACAAACCACAGAAACAAAGATCAAAATTGTATGCAATGTCAAAATTCTGTCAGTGGATTAGTTCTTAGTAGAGCCAGTTGACTGAAGAAGAGAAAAACTGACATGCGGAATGATGACATTATACCAAATTATTAGATTATATATTAGATATAATATATATCTAAATATATATAAAAATAATATAATTTTATAATAATAATAAAAAAATAAATAACAAATAATAAATAAATAAATAAAATAATAAATATTTATAAATATATATAAAATTATATATTAGATAATCCAATGGGTTTTTTTTATTTTAAATGCAAATTTCCTGATTCAGTCTTATTAAACAGCCTTAGTAAAAGTGTCAGTCATAAGCAAAAATGAGATCTGCATAGGCATATCAATAATTAAAAACAGGTGATTACTGTGCCTTTGATAAAAAAAAATTAAAAATAAAATTATAAAATAATAGAAGATTTAATTTTGATAAATAAAGAGAGGCATAAGGATTTTTTGGTTTCTGATTTGCTCATGAATATTTCCCTCTACAGGACCTCTGCTGTAAAACATTAGAGCCCAAGATGGCTTAGTTTAAATGAAGCTACTTTTGCTCTGCTGCAATTACTTTCTACAGAAATTGGTAAAAAGAGAGGATTTATGATACTTGAATTTAAAAATAAAAAACCCAAAGCAAAAAGCCTGGATTTTACTGGCTAAAGAGTATTGAACTTTCAAAGAATAATGTACCAAATATAGCAATGTAAAATTACAGGGGGTGAAAAAATTCACATGTAGAAAACTGAAAGTAAATTCCATATTGCAGCATTATTCAGATCCACAGGCTACTGACACTGTCTGGGAAATTTGAAAAATAGGGTTTCCATAACATATATTTAAGCTCCATCTTTTCTCCTCCCTCCTCTCTCTCCTTGCATTCCAGTCCATGTGCATATTCCTAGTGTTTCAAATTAATGGTAGATGTACATCAGAATGCAAATTTCCTCAGCTGAACTTAGAATTAAAAAGAAAACTTGAATTTTAGAACTCAGCTTCCTGTAAGTTTGAATCATATTCCCATTATTCCAATGAGGATTGATTTCTATTAAAATTCCAACCCATTTTAGTCTTTGTAATGAGCCTGAAATAGCTGCCAGCTTGCGGTGCTGGAATTAATGATAATCGAATGTAACACAAAATGTATTTCCATATTTTGTATTGCTTAAATGATTTCATCTCAGATGTAGTATGATTCTTTTTAGAGATGACTACTTCTATTTAATCTCTTTTCCAATTTTAATTTGAATTTCATATTGTTCCTGACTGTTTAATGAATATTTTGGGACATGGCCATAGTGTTGTTAATTATACTGGAGACTGAGCATAATTAATTCTTTTGGACCCAAAGTCAGCTAGTTAATCGATTTCTGATGAAACTGAAGATTAAACACAGATAGTTCACTTCTTCCTTCATTCATTTTAATTTTTCCCTCTTTGAATTCCATCAGATTACTTTGGGAAGTCACTGCTAGCAAATGAATTTGTGGACCCATTTGGAGTATTATCCAGATGATAATGGATGGATGATCTACTCAGGCCAGTCACCCTCCTATCAGTTTTATTTTTTTTAATTTTTAAAGAAAACCTTTTGATCCTTTTCAGTAGATTTAATATCTTTAATTCATATTTAAATGATTCTTTACTGCATATTAACAGAATAAAAAGGGATCCTCAGAACAGTTCTCTGTAGACCAGACAATTCACAAAGTGAAAGCACTGTAATGATGTAGAAGACATTCCTCATATTAGTGAGGTATTAACTCATGTGGCTAAATTTTATTTTAGAGAATGGCCTTTAAAGGCTCAAATGAAAAAGAGAAAAACACATAAGTATGTCCAGGAGTTGCTTTCATATTTTCTCTCCCTCCCGTGCCATAAATAATGGTATATTTTCATTTTTGATGGTGGGAAAAGCCCTAAAGATTATAAAGAGATAATCACAAAAGGAGACAGTAAAAAATTAAAAAGAATAGAAGAAGAACCTCCAGTTAATGAGGGAAACCTTGCCCATTTTTCATTTATTACTTTATTATTACAGTAACAGATAGTTCTAGTTTGCCACTGCAATAGCTCATGATCCAAACGTACTCTTGCACTGTATTCAATATCCTATTGTGTAGAGACTTAAGACAGCTTTTGGTGTTGTTTCTTTATAGGCAAGTGAGAAAAAAGCACAAGTGTACCAGGTGATTTGTTATCTATAATTTCTAGAAAACTAAGGCAAATAATAAAATATTTAACAATGTCTGCTTACATAAATTAATCCCTTTTGGACAAGATATATAAACATGTAATTCAAACTACTCAGCACTTGAGGACTTTATATGTTAAATTTATATTAAATGCATTACTGAATAAAAGCCTTGCTATTAATTCAGAAACATTTTCTGTTTCCCAGATGAAGATCAGATGTGTATGTTCTTTATCAAGATTTGTACTGTTTAACATTCAAACAGCAACTTTGTCAATCTGTAGAAACAAAGACTTCACCAGATTAAAAGCTATTCAGTTTCTAATTAATATTCTTTGGTACAATTTTGGCAACCTTCCTGCATATTTATACCTGTCAGTGGTTATCGTGAAATTCTGTTCCCACAGAAATTAATTTTACATTTTTAATGCAGTGAAATATTAGTAGTTTATCGTAATATTAGTGCTTTTTAAGTTCTGCCATTTTTAAGGGAAATGTAAGTATTAAATGGCAATGTAAGAGGAAAAAACTTAAAAATTTTAATTCCAAGTTTCACTTTACTGCAGAGTGCTAGGTAAAGAAAGTATTTGGTCTCAAAATAGTGACATGAAGAGAAACCTTATGAGAGTAATGAGGGATGTTTAGACTCGAGAATACCTCCACTTACCATGAAAAAAGTTTATCTTCAAGTCTTGCTCTAGGAGATCATGAAGAAAACTAGCCATTGTTCTAGGCCCAAAACAACTTATTCTAAATAGTTGTCTTAGCTATCTGAATCTGGGAAGATGAAAGTGTTGGAATATAGAATGCTTCTTTACAACCTTCTTGTCCCTAAGGACTAAACAATGTGTGTGTGAGTAGGTGATTAGGTCTTCAGTCTCATGAAAGACTGCACACTAAATCTTGATGTGTCATAAAAGGGAAATTTAGTCCTGTCTCTAGAAAAATGTGTGTACTTCCATAGTGTTTGGGTGGTTTGACTGGACACTACTATGACCATTTGTGTTTATGAAATATTAATTGAATATTAGATTCATTTTTTTTAATTAAATTTTAACTTAATTTTGAATTAATAAAATGGCAGGGAGATTTGGAATATTCCAAGATACAGGATTTTATGCTTTGTGTTCTTTCCTTTTCAGTGGCAAAAACTCTTATTCATGTTTGTGCTACCTGTGGAGATACTAAGAATCAGGGAGTCAGACTTTAAGTGCTGTTAAATTCACATTTGTAGTGACATTTAAAGCTAGGAGTTCAGAGAAGTGAATTTTAATGATGTTTATATTTTGCAGCTATTTTCATATTACCTAGCTATAAATGGACAGCTGATTATATGCACAGAGTTATTGAATGTGAGATAAACAGCAGAATATGGTACTAACTACATTTTCCCCTTCCTTTCCCTTTCTGTAGTTTCACCCCAAGCCAGTGTAATTTGGTCATATTATATTTGTACCTGAACTATAATGGACATCTGACCATATTATTAATTCAGAGGTATCTAATTAATATTCAGTGAAATAGAGTGTCTCTTTCTATTTCTATTCTTGGCTTTTAATACATATTTACCAAGATAAATTAGATGGAAATAATAGGAGGATCTGCTGAGTTGCAGGTGTTCCCTTTTTAATGAAAGAAGCAAATTCAATTAGACTACTTATTATATAATCAAAATTGATTTTCTACTTTATGTAGAAGATATCAACAGATAACATAATTTCTTTTGTTTACACCTTTCATAAGAGAAACAGAAGAAATCACCATTAATTCTAACAAATCTAATCAAAAGACTGTAAATAATCTGCTGCAGCAAGCTTGCCACAATGCAGACTGCGATAAGGTAATACTGTTAAGACTCACAGACAAAGGAAAACCTTATGTCATGGCACTTTGTATTTCCACTGATGCATTTCCTTGATTTATTCTTCTAAAAGTAATTATAGTTATCCTGATAGTGATGATGATGATGATAATGATGATGATGATGATGATGATGATGACGAGGACGGCAGTAGTGATAACAGTAACAGCTGGTGTGGTAGAAGTTACTGCAAGCAAAATTAGTTTAATTCATTTAAAAAATAATATGATCCATCCAACTGCTGAATATTGCTAAATGAAGCTATTGGTTACAGTATCTGCCAAAAGACTAAAAACGAATCATTGGAAAATTCTGTGTTAAAAATGCTGAGAGGGACTCCAGATTTTCCAGCTATTTCTGTTGCCTACAGCCAGCTTCAGACTTTGGTAGGCTGGGGTCAGTGCTATGAATCTGAATATGTGGAATGAACCTTAATTTTGCTCTCTGGCTTGTTTTATTTTTACAGATGCCAAATATAGTCAAAAACCTATCTAAAAATCAAACTGTATATTCTGTCTTTAATTAACTCTTTGTTTTTTCCTTGCAAAGAGATGATGATTATTTGAAGAGTTTTTTGTACTATTAGTAATCATTTCATACCAAAGGGAACTGTTTCAAAGTTTCTGTCTTAATTTTCATAGGATAGCCTTAAATATGCCTAGAAGATTCTGGACATATTTTCTCATGTAAAACTACACTTCAAGCTGTCTACCAAATTGATCCTGTGGATGAGGAGGGGGAAAAAAAACAAAGAAACCCAAACAACAACAACGGACTAGAGGGAAAAAACCCCTAAAACAATCCAAACCAGAATCTATATATAAAAATACATTCTCAAAGGAGTAAAAATGGGGAACTCAGAATTTGTTTTCATAGACCACAGGACTTGTTTGCTACACACAGCTGTTTCTTGAAATTTGTCAAAAGCAAACAGCCAAAATAGCAGGATTGCTATTACTATGAGCAGTGCTATTAATAATAATAATTTAGTCAACTAGTCCTTAACTTTTGTTATTGGTCCTATAGCAAGAATATATTATATATAATTCATTCCTATGCTTAGCTCTTTACCAACACCAATTTTTCCCCCCTAATTACATTCCTTATTCACCTGTTGGAGGCAGAAGATTTAAAGATGAAGATCTTTTTGTGAAGAGGCACTTTTACTAAAAGATCAAGTTGAAGGACCATCACTACGTTATATATGTTATTAAGCATAATATTTTAGGAAAGGTCCTCTCTTCAAAGAGAAGAAATCACCTAAATATTCAGTACCTTCTCTCAGAATTACTATGACTGAGTAGAAATCCAGAAATCCTTCTAAGGATGAAACCTAGATCTCCTTTGTCCTAAATCCTCTAAACTGTGGGTTTCTTGACTGCTCTTACTTTTTGGGTCTCTTTGGGGTAGATTACTTCCAGCATTTATTTCAGCACAAAAAACTCACCTTCACAGGGATAGAAAATGAATCCCCCTAAACTATGATATTGTACCCTAGAGAGGAGATCAATGTCCTGGAGGCAGCTATCTCTCC
This sequence comes from Pseudopodoces humilis, assembly GCF_049639895.1. Taxonomy (NCBI): domain Eukaryota; kingdom Metazoa; phylum Chordata; class Aves; order Passeriformes; family Paridae; genus Pseudopodoces; species Pseudopodoces humilis. Next base: position 54,205,317 of record NC_142200.1, read on the forward strand.
AGGCTGGACTACACAGTGAGTCAGATGGTGATTATATAAAACAGCACAATGAGTTGTTTAAAATAAAACCATTACAAAATTTCTGAAAGCGAATCTCTGAGCGCTGGGTCACAACAATTTTAAGATAACTATATTCAAACTAGAGGAAATTTAGGCTCATCCTAACTTTTCTGTTTCATGTGTTCCTTATAAACATGTAATTTTGCGGGACAGCAAACTCTTTCTGTTCATTTCTTACAAAATCTGGCAGTACTGGGATGGCTTTCCTAATTGGCAGTGCTAAGTGCTGTATCTGTCTCCTCCAGCCCTTATCATCCAAGAAAATCTTTACAAAAAAAGATAGAACGAACTTTTATTTCACCAAGAAACATGTTTACAAGCCAGTATAGACTCATTGACAAAACATTTTTTATAAAATGCAATATATATATAATAAATATTGTATATATATTTATATATATATATATACAATATATAATATATAATAATACATATGTAATAAATATAATTCTTTATCTGAACTCATTTTAAGACTGGCTGTTATTCAAAGCTTAAAATATTGTACTGACCATGGGCATTTCATATAGAAAACTTACCAAAAATCTGTCTCCCATCCTAATATACATTTTAACAAAAATATTTAATGAGAGAAGACATGACAGTGATTATAAAGGAATCCACTTCCATATAATATGTGAATGTTTGCATTTAATTTTTATGAGGATAAATATCGAACACCTGATGCTTTACAAAATTAATTGTCTGATGCTGGATAGATCAGCTAATATAATTATGGAAATTTCTGAGTGATATACTTGCAATTGTCATGCATATTGCAATAAGATAGTGCAGTGGGAACTCTTATTTGCCATGGCAACCATTAATTGGATATGCAGGAGGTGGTATTTTGCTTTAAATAAAACTGACAGGGTCAGCAATTGAATGTTTCTAATACATGAATTATATTTTACACAGTTTTTCACTTTTTTTTTTCTGGGTTTGAATTAGTTTTTTCTTCATATCTATGTGTTCCTCAGAAACAAATGGGATAAAATTGAGTGGAACCCTGGGACATTTTGTTTTATGATTATTTTAGTGAATGCAAATTTTGTATTTTTAAGTCTGACAAATAAGAGCTGATTGTAATTACATTTGTGTTCCTGCCATGTGTTCTCAGGCCTCTTTCTCCATTGTTTCTTTCACATGTGACTATTATTATGGATCAAATAGCTGGTTTGCATAAATAATTTCCATAAAAATGTACATTTGGTTTTTGATTTACAGAGAATTTGATATAGGAGACAGTCCTTTTGCATATCACACTGGGATTCTGAGTAAAATATGTTGGGATGTATATATGAAAAATTAACTTCCAAAGAAATGAATCCTAAGCAAATACTCAAAGAGAAATTATTAAAATCTGAGGACATAGATATTTCAAGGCAGGAAAGTGTAAAGTGCAAAGAGGTGGCTCTTTGAGCTATACATTCCATGGCATATTCACCATTAATTTGTTTAGAAAGGTTATGACCATTTCTATGTTAAACTCTGAAGGCATTTATAAATGTGATTAATTTTATACAAATACATATGAACAATGAATAATTGTGCCTAAGTGAAGGAAGATGACTGTAGTATTCAAGGTCATATTATTTTCTTTGCTTACCTGTGGAAGTTTCGTCTGACTAATAAGTCAATATTCCCTAATATATTAATCTTAATATATTTTCCTGGTTTAGGAAAGCATCTGGATTCAATACATGACAAAAAAAATCTCCCTAATATTAGTCGATGAAGATATTGATGCTTCAGAATTAGTCCACATATCTTCATCCTGGAGCATAGTCCATGACTATGTCAGACTCCTAGGCAGGCTTGAACCCAGCCCCAGAGCAGAATTTGGAGCAGGGTGTGTGCAAATTACTGGGTGCTCTGTGCAGATCAATACAGGAGTTCTCTAGGCTGAGGAAGACTTATCTATAACCCTGAATAATTTGTTGAATATGTCCCAACCACCTGCAGTCTTTGTTTTAAAAATGTGGTGAAAGTTTGTGGTTTTGTTCTGGTTTGGTTTTGTTTACTTGTTTTCCTGAGTAAAACTAATATGATGTAATTTTTTTTATAATTTGATAAGTAGATAAGTCTCCCAAAAGGGAATTTTATGACATTGTTTACCTGACAGAACCCATTGACAGCAGAGAGTAGACCACCATATTTTCTCTATTTCTGTGGAAACCACACCATCATATTTCAATCAATAGACCACTATATAAAAGGTACATTTCTTTCTTATGAAATGCAGCATGAATCAATATTTATCAATAATTCTTTGCAAATGGTTTTTTGGAATGGGCATCTCAGAAGACACAGGGTGTGAAACTTATATTTAGCATTTGACTTCTTTATTCCTACAACTGATTTGAGTGCACATGAATTTATGTGTTTTCCAGATTCTTTCTAGTGTCACAGCCATAATATTTTTATGTCCTGAGAAAGATGATCCATGTAAATGTATGATCTTTGGTTCAAAATCCTTTTTTTTCTTTTTTTTTTTTTTTTTTCATAGATAGTAGTTTTCAGTTCAAGCAAAATTCTTAAGTGAATTTAGTCTTGATACAACAGAAACTGTCTCTGACAGTTTTGTCCTAAACATAATGAGACAATGAGACATATTTATTTTAATTAAAGTCATCACTAAGATATATTTAACTGAAACCCTAATACAGAACTACAATGGTAAAAAAGCCATGATGATGACACAAAAATTTCTGGTTTTAAGATAACCTGTCATGTAAGCTGTTAAAACAGAATCTGTGTAAAAATGTAGGCATAACCCTTTAAATTATTCTTTCACATTAGCATTCAATAATCCCTTCTTGTCCATGATAATAAAAACAATATCAAGGAGAGATATGGAAGGAGCAGCAAGTTTTAACTAAACAAGGAAATTGGTAGTAAGTACAGATATTTAATTCCCAGTTTTTTAGTCCATTTTTTAAAATTTTTTTTTATTTGGTCTGGAAAAGAAAAAATAAGAAAAAGAGCAAAAGAAAAGACAGAAAGAAAGAAGGTTTTGTTAAATTGTTGTTTTGGGTTCTTTTAGTGCAATATTTAAACAAAAATACCAAAAATACATTTAATCTATTTGCCAGCTCTTTCTTTCTGTGTGAAATGCAGAAACTCTTTGGGGGGTTATTGCTGTCATCCAGACAGCAATCATTTCACAGAATGTGACATTACTTGTTTAGAATTCAATTATGTTTTCTTTCATGTCAAACAACATTAAATGATCATTTGAATTTTGGTCCTTTGACATCAGTAATTGTTACAATTCATGGCAGATGACTCCTCAGATGTCAGAAGTTTGGGCCAATTGAGAAAAATCCTTTTATTTTTCATGTAGATAACAACTGACAATCAAGATGATTCAGAAATGCTTATTACAGTGGAAATAGTTTTTATTTATTTGATTTCTGCATAAAGTGCTAGTCAGAAGTTTGGTTGTACAGTCATTAATTTTAAAAGACAGATGTTTCCGTGACATGTAAATTGGTGGCTGGTTTTCCTCAATGAGGAGCATCCTGCATGACCACCCATAATAATCCTTCTTGTCTTTCTTTCTCTTTCATTTGATTTTTGGTCACATCTTCGTTATACTACCAAAGACAAGGTCCTTCGCATTGACTGCCTCTGTCTTTCATCAGGTTTACTTGGTGGTGTTGACATTCTCACCCATTGTCTAGTATAATTGATGCATAGCTGGTACTTAGAACTCTTTAAGAGTTGTCCAACATGTGGTTGAAGGAAAAACATCTTAAGGGAACCAATGCTTTGGCCTCATAGCTGAATCAGGGTGTGCAAATCTGCTTAAAAAGGAAATGTGAATAAATGGTTAAATTTCCATCTAGTGTTTGGGAAACTGTATACAGGTACTGGTCAAGTGTTCTTCCCTTTTATTTTCCTTTTCCTTTTATTCATCCCTTCATTTATCTATCTGAAATGAAAATTACCTTATGATACAGATCTTGCTACAGTCATGTTTGCCTACCTAATTTCTGGATTAATGATCTACGCAGGATGGATTTCAATGGTTTTTAGAAAATATAGCTCTTCATATTCAGAAAGGTTAGTTATTAGCTGCTGTAATTTATTAAAGGGATTATACTTGTGATCTTTCATCCACACTTATTTAACTTAGTTTCTACAGAGTTTTTACAAGTTAATTGGTTTTGACCCAATTCTCCCAGAAGTGTAGATTTTTGAATTCACGAAAATGAGTTAGAGAACCTGCCGCCTTTCAACAGAAAATAGGTGTCTGTTCCTTGACCCTTTTGAAATCTCTTCCTCAATAATTGAACATGATTTTTAAAAAGAAATTACTCTTTCACATGATACAACATTAAAGTTATCGCCATTTTTGGTACATTGCTTGTTTAATATAATCTCCTTTTCAGAGTTGCTTTTTCTTAGTCATTAGCCTCCTCAGTTTTTGCATCTTTAGGACACTTTGCAAAACCCATATTTTTTTTCATAAGTATTAAAAAAAGAAAACAAAATAAAAAGCTGGAAGTTTTTTTTTCTTTGTATGGAGATTGGAAGTGCATACTTTCAGCTCAGAAATCTAACTGTATCTTGGGCTGCATCAATAGCAGCGTGACCAGCAGGTTCAGTGGAGGGAGATTCTGCCCCTCTTTGCTCATCTCATGAGAACCCACCTGGAGTGCTGCATCCAGCTCTGGGGGTCTCAGCATAAGTAGGATACAGACCTATTAGAGTGAGTCCAGAGGAGGACCACAAAAATTATCAGAGCTGAAGCACTGCTCCTACAAACACAGGCTGATAGAGATGGGTTACTCAGTCTGGAGGAGAGAAGGCTCTGCAAGACCTTAGAGGAGCTTTCCAGTACATATATGGGGTTACAGGGAGCTGGAGAGGGATTTTTCATAAGAGCTTGTAGTGACAGGAGAAAGGGGAATGGCTTAAAATTAAAAAAGAGTAGATTTAGATTAGATATTAGGAATTCTCTTCTGTGAGGGTGATGAAGTACTGAAACAGGTTTCCCAGAGAAGCCGTGGATGCCCCCTCCCTGGAAGTGTTCAAGGCCAGCATGGATGGGGCACTGAGCAGTGTGGTCCAGTGGAAGATGTCTGTGCCCATGGCAGGGGATTGGAACTACTGAGTGATCTCTAGGGTTCCCTCCCAACCAAACTCTTCTATAACTCCATGATGATTATTGGCTGAAATAGTTTTGTTCTGTCCATGTGATAATTATGTTATGTCCATTTTTAATTTAAATATTGCTTTTAAAATGGTTTTCAAAACTTATGGAACTGTGTAAGCCATCTCAGCCACACTGTGTACATGGCAATGAATTGCATGGCAATGTATTATCTTGTACTGATTACTTGAAATATCTCATTAAAAACAGTTAAAAATGGATGGTTTAACATATGTCTTGGACTTTAGATTGCTCCTAAATATATATAAACATATATATACATATAAACCCAAAAGTCATCTCTCAGCAATAGCAGAAGTTATTGTAGAATACTTAAAGAAGACCATGTTTGGCTTTCTCAAAAAGTATTCAGAATATCACAATATTTGAGGATTTTGAGATGCACCTTGAATGTGTGTTTTTACTATTTACAGATTTCTCCAAGGCTCACCGTCATATTTGAAGTTTCTATAAAAAAAAAATTTAGACTGTATATTTGAATTATATTGTACCATGTAGAGATAATTTCAAAATAACCTGCACAACAACCTAAAATAGAATGTTCCATCCTTAGGTCTGTTTAACCAGGCTGGTCTTCTCCACTGGCTTGTCTTCAGACACATGGGGATGGCCTGTCCCTGTAACTTAAGGCACATCCAGCATTCCTGTTCTCCTTTCCCTCTCAGGACTGCCCCCAAGGAACTCTCTCAACCAGTCTGCCCAAGGTCCACCCTCTGGAAGTCAAGGTGACAGTTCTGCTGATGTCCCTGCTTGCTGCTACAAGAGTCAAAACCTATAATTTCATGATTGCTGTGCCCAAGATGGCTTCCAACCATCCATATCACCCATCAGTGCTCCTCTGATCACAAACAGTAGGTCCAGAGGGGAATTTTGCTTAGTTGGCTTCTTCACCAGCTGTGTCATGAAGTTATTGTCCACACACTTCAAGAAACTCCTAGACATTTTCCTCTCTACTATAATGTATTGCCAGCAGACATCTGGTGGGTTTTGTTACAGAAACTTTTCCTTGCCTCTTATCCTGTTATTTAGGTGAGAGAGCAAGGTGTAGTTATTATGTCTCATTTCTTTTAGAAAGTGAATGTTAAGCCTGGGTGCTAAAACTTTTTGTCAACCAGCTCTATGGCTTGTTCCTATAAAAAATATTGTTTATTCTGCTTGCACCTTCAAATCCCAGAAGCTTTGTGTAGATAATTACATTCTATGTGCAGTCAAGAGCATGACAATAAGCAATCAGTCAATTCCATTATTGTGAGGCTGATACTATGAGGGCTATATCCAATGTCATTTGCTTCTCTGTAACACATGCACAAAACACTCTGAGTTCCAGCATTTTCCTGTTATTATATTTTAAATCATACAGATAACGATGGCTTTATATTAACTTGGAAGCATATGTGCTGTGAATACAGATACCAAGAGGCTAATAATTTTGTTTTAAAAAACAAGGGGTTGTTTTATAGCAGGATAAGCAGGTAGGAAATTATAACATTTTTCCTCACATCAATAGTAGTAATAATAATGCCTCTAATAATAATGCATATTATGTGATGATGATGCTTTTATTAGAAAATATTATTTTTAAAAATTTATTCATATGGTCAATACTTTATTTTCCTTTTTTAATGCCTGCCAGGAAAATCAAAAGACAGGACAAGAAAGTAGTAGTTAAAAGTTAATCCCCTTTTTTTTACCATAAAAGTAAAAATCCTCATAACTTTTAGTGGTTTTAAGCAAAGAAATCCACAAAACCTACTTATGAATTTTCTTTGACACAATGTCAGAACTGTAAAAATAATATAACTTTTAACCATCTCAAAAGGGTAACAATAGAAAATACAGTGTCTCAGACCTCACATTTGTGGAGTGCTGTGTTTATCCGTTGAAACAATGCACAAAAAATAGTTTTCCTTAACCATGGGATTGTTTCCTCAGTCAAAGGGGAGCACTGAAATGACAAAAAGCCATCAGAATATTTCCTGCTATTTTTCTCAGAAAAAAATAGAAGGTGGAGTCATACCCTATTTTATTGTAATGGGTGAGCTTGCTGTCCTCATGTTTGCAACATTAGAGAAAAAATACACTTTATCAAAAATATGTAGGGACCTTCATATATTTTCATACTGTATTATTCTGACATCCCTTTCTCTATTGTTAAGGACAATATCTCACTCATGGACTAGTTTTCTGTACGTATATACTTCTAAAGGTAAGTAGAGACAGTCAGGACCTCTACTTACTGCAAACCATTTTCCTTAGCATGTAGGGTCAAGGTGAACTTCTGTGAAAATATTCCATTCAAATATTCATTAGATATCTACAATTTCACCCAGAAAGATAAATATGTAACTTTAAAAAGTGTCTTTGAATCTAAATTTGAAATAGAAATTTAAAGTAGAATTTTCCTTATGCTCTGACCATAATGTCAAAAGTTTAAAAGAGTGCCTCTGTCTTAATCTTGCAGTCTGATACGCAACTCAACAGTCAGTTTCTTTTGTTCTCTTGAATATCAGAGCTGCAAGACTAAATTATGTCCCTTGTAACGATTATCTAGTTCAATGTATAGTTTAATCGTCTGGTACTAATTATGAAATTTCCAGCAGTGTAAGGTTGTGCTCATACTACGTGATTGTTGGTTACTCACTTGGGCTATCACAGATAAAAGTTCAATTTCTATTATAGTAGGGCTTTTTGAAAAGAGATCTCCGAATTAATAATACAACAACTTATCAGTCATGTATGACTTTGTAGTGGCACAGATATTTGTTCACATTATTCATTGAATTAAATAAAAATTAAAATCCTTAGTTTTCTCCCAAATCAAGCAGTAAAAAATTTTAAGGTTGTAAGAGCATTCTTAGGGCAAAAGAGTTTGCGTTTTCCTCTTTTTTTTTTTTCTCCTGCATACATGCATGCATATTCTGGATTCTAAACATGTGTTTTTCTCAAATTATTTTCCCTTCCTTTCCCTAGTTTGACCTAGTTCCTTGGTCAAAATTTATACTCTGCTCTTATGTTGTTTATCCTTTATATGTACACACATACATATAGATGTGCATGTACTTTAGTGTGGTGTTCTTCAGTGCATGATACCTCTGCATCTTCCATGCCTCATAAAACTTGGCATGAAGGAAAATTCTCTGCAAGTCCCATCTTACAGAAATACTTCTGTAGCTGAGTCACAATGGCATCACTAAGATTACAGCAGCTTATATGGTGGAAAATATTGTTATTCTCTGCAAGATGAAAAATGTTTTCCATCACTTGAAAATACTGCTACTACTACTACTACTACTACTACTACTACGTGCTGTCTTAAATGTAAACTGCTTTTTTAAAAGAAATATAGAACGGCCTTTAAGAATATGAACAAATTAGTGCCTGATTTTTCTTTAAATTTTTGTAAATTTGTATGCTGGACATAGAAACCTACATTCTTATCTATGTTGACACTGACACAGAAACAACCATTAGGAGACAAAGTGAAAAAAAATCTTGCCACTAGCTTCTCTCTCCTGACTTTTAAGAAGGGAAAGGATATTACTTAGCAAAATGCTTATTCTGGTGATATTTAAACTTTACTGCATGTCAAAAGGCAAAAAAGAGTGTAAGGTTAAATGGAGCATTAGGTACCTCCCTACAAACATCAGGTTCTTAAATCTTTCTCAGCACTCGTAGCTGTTGAAGATCATCTGCTGCTTTCTGTTAGTTTCTGTGTAGCACAATTTGCAAAACAGCAAATATTAGGTTCTGTGGAATCAGGGGTCCTAGATTGTTCTTTAATGATGTCCCCACTCTTCACTTTAGATTATCTGTAAAGTTTTCTGCCTGTTCCCACTGGCAAGGCAATTCCAGCAGCCGTAGTGTTCAGAGACCTGCTAAATCAGGAAGTAAATAATTAACTAAATGCCACTATTTGAGAAGCAAAGTTTTTCCAATAGAGAATGGTTTACTGTGTAGTATGGATTTTGGTATTGCTGATGCAGCAGCACAAACTTAAAACTATTTTTTTCTTCCCAGCAGTGTATCAGGGGACTTCACAGGACAAGTCAATTTACAGCCACAAATAGCACAGGTGGAAATGCTATCATGGTCTCAAGTGATAATAGATTGAGAGATGCTAGGCTAAGAAGTGATGCACAAAACATAAATAAATTGAAATGTGAATGAGACACTTTAAATGAATTTATTTTAAAGTATGTGTGATTAGGGATATAGCTTTTTATATATAGAACATATATCTAAGAAATTTTGCTTCTTTCATCAGCTGCAGCAGAAATCATGGCATACTCCTGATTTTAAAGCAAGACCAAGTTTTCGCTGCGCTGGTTGTGCATAAATAAGATACAATTATAATTAATTATAACTTTCATCTGGATGAATATCCTGATCATGGCAATTTTAATCAGCTCCTCCATTTTTCATTTCAGAACAAAAAAGCGTTCAATATTTTAATTAATTAGAACTGGGCAGAAACTAAATGTAATTGAGAAAATTAAATAAAGTTCTTAAAAGTTCTTAAAGTTCTCCCCACCATCACTTTATTCCTATGAAATTAAATGTTCAAAAAGACACCAGGAGCATCAAAGATGAAGGAAAGCGTATTTCCTGTGAGAAGAATGTCCCAGATACTGAATTCAAGCAAATATGGTTATGGCAAGGGAAGTCAGAACAATATAAGATTCGAGGTAAAAAAAGGTAAAGTGTAAGGAAGAAAGAAACAACGTTTGCAATCCTACTGTGGTAGTTTCATATTGATTGACGTTTGGAGAAGTAAAAGAAACACCCACAGAAAGGATTTCTTAGAGAGAAGCTGCTGGGAGCTTGCTCTGTGCCTAGGCAAGGCCAATGGCTGACTAGTTCTGAGAACTGACAGCATTTTGCACCATTTAGAAATTAGATCCGCCTCTGTGATGTCATCTATAAAACCTTAGATTGGCTTTTGCATGTTGGATTATTTGTTGTTGGTGTTTAGAAGTTGTTCATTGTAGAATTGTACAGGTTGGTTTTTTTGTGTGTTCCAATTGAATGTTTGATTGTCATAAGCATTATCCCTATTTTTGTGGTCCCTTACTCATTTGTTTGTTGCTATTGATGCATTGTTTAAAAATTTAATAATCCCTTTTAAGTTTGTTACTTTCGAGGTCTTCAAAGCAAATCCCCTCACGAGCAGCATCTTACAAAGAGTTTTAACCTGCCCCAGAAGACTTGTAGCTTGACACCATGGCAACAGTCCACACTAATGAGGAACTTTCCCTCCAAAACCTCTGTTATCCCAATGACAGCAAACTGTTGGAGGAGAAGACGTTACCAGCACCAATCAACAACAACTATAGGGGTGGGACTGCCAGCAACAAGTTGAGGGGACTGAGATTGAAAAAGGACCTGTGAAGTTTGAAGAAGGGCCCTTTAACTGTGGATTACCTGCTGAGGACCCGGCACTGCAGACTCTGGTCTACATCTCTTTTAGAGATTTTTTTAATATAAATTTGAGTGTAGATTAGCTGCATTCACTGCAGTGCCACTGAGCTCTTGCTTTGGGACCAAAACGCCAGTTTGGCCAGAGGATTCCTCAATCCTCAGACCCAGGACATTTTTTAATTTCTTTTTTCTCCCTCACCCATTATCCCTTCCTCCCCTTTGTTTTTTTCCCTTAATAAACACCCTAGTTTATTTGAACCCCCAAAGTTGTGTCTTTTTCCTCACATGTGATATTCACATTTTAAAAACACCAAGCCTGAGAACTCTCTCTCTTTGCCTCTGGCCTTGAGAGGTAGCTGAGCTCTGGTGGGGCTGGCCCTGCTCCCCCATGGCCTGTGCAGCCTGGGGGAGGCTGGGCCGGACCCCAGAAGCTCCTGGGTGGGGGATGGAGACTGTGGGGTCCTGGCCCCAGGCTGGGTCAGACCACGGTTGCTGATATCTCACCAACACCAAACCATCCCTGGCACCCAATGCCTCCAGGCAGAGTCCCCCCCTCACCACCCCTCTAGTGGCTGCCAAGTGGATGGAGGCTCCCAGTGTGGCCTGAAATCCAACACCATGGTTGCTGTGGCACTGGACAAGATATTAACCCTTTTACTACACAGATGAGAACTGCAGACCTTGTTCCTCTCTCCAGAGAGAGAAAAGGAGTGACAACACGTAGAAGGACAACATGAAGACCAAGGTCAGTAAAGAAATAGTCAAGCCTCAGATGGAAGGAGAATCAATGGGGCTGAAATATTCTTTTGGTAGGGCCATGGAGATGGGCAATGATATACTGAAATACCTTCTTTAATTCATGAGAGGAAGTATGGGGAAATGAGGTATTCAAGCAATTAGATCTGAGCAGAGGCATCCACAGATGAATCCAAGCAGGTGCTGGAGTAGCTGTGATCCCATGAGAAGCTTGAACAGGGAGAGAGAGATGAGAATTGATGAAGTCCCTTTGCCCCTGGAGAGAGAAGAAGAAAACCTCTGTTCCCAGAGATGATCACAGAGACACATGAAGAGAACCTTTGCCTTTGAACAACTCATCCCTAAAATAATACCCCATGAGTTCACGGCCCATGGACACACATCTAGGAGGGCTGTGAGAATGGGAAGAATGTCATGATGCAGCACCTTTTGCCTGGGTGGCTGCTATTTGTGGAAATGAAAAGCTAAGAGGAAAACTGTTTATTGTGGAGAAGTCTCCATGGCATGACAAGAGAAAACTCCTCTCCCTACAAGAACTACTGAGAAAGACTACTGTGTTTTTGGTGCTGCTTTAACATCCCAGGTTTTGTCTCTACGTGGTCAGTTGGGAAAGGAAAAAGTTGGGTAGGGGGAGGAAAGGTGTTCTGGAAATTTTATTCTGGTGCTTCTTACTCTTGTAGTCCTGTTAATAAAGTTTCTTTATACCTTTTAAGTTTAAAGCCTGTTTTGCCCTTTTTCTAATCCATATCCCATAGCAAGAAATGAGTAAGTGCCCTAGTGATTTTAGCCAGTGCTAAAACCCACCACATTATTTGGTGCGTTGGCCAAGAAACTCAAATTGGCGAATCTAAACTGCTACACCTACGAATAATCTTCTGTCACTCAATAAAAACATGTCAGTAAGAGGCAGCATAGATATAGCACTGCAGAGAAAGTACTAATGTTCCCTTGTGTTCAGGGCCTCCCTAATTAGTTCTGAGTAAGCTTTGTTAAACTAGCAATTTGTGCAGCTAGGACATTTTGCCATGGCTATCCCATGAGACATCATGAAGTTTGATCTGAGAAAATCATTGTCACACTCTTCTGATACAAATTGCACTTTTCTTAACACACCTTGTTCTTTCTTTCTTGCTTGCTTGCTTGCTTTCTTGCTTTCTTGCTTTCTTGCTTTCTCGCTTTCTCTCTTTGTCTCTTTCTCTCTTTCTTCTTTTCCTGCCTTCCTGCCTTCTCTCCCGATGTTTTGAGTTTAGATTTCAAATTTATACCAATGAATGTAGGAAAAAATAAAAGTAAATAATGCAGATATTATGATTTATTTTATTTATTTATTTTTCATTACAACTGTATAAGTATCAAAGCTGTTGGGAGATTTAAAACAGAGTTAAGAACCCAGTTAAGTAGCTGAGTAATTTTCCTGCATAATTTTCTTTTCTAGGATCATTTTCATCTGGCTAAAGTTTCAGAATGACTACTATATGGGTTGCAGATACAACATTAACTGCAGTTTTATATATCCACTTATATATTCACTCATACATCCACTTTTAGTGCTTGGTTCAGAGTCTTGGAGAGGTTGATTTACAAAGAAATTGAAAAGTTTAACATAAGAACTGGAAGCTGGAGGACTAAGTTTAGGAACTCAATAATCCCAAATTGTAGATAGTTTTTTGGTTGATGGAGGGCTGGAAGAAAACTTATACAATATCTTTGTATAAGGTTAAGACCACAACAAGAATTATCTAGGAAGATCAAACAGGAAGAACTGTTCCTGAATTTTTTTTTAAATATTTAAAAAAAAAGTGGTACTTGCTTTGGATTATTATTTTACTCAAAGAACAGAAGATTTAGTATTTGTTGAAGTTTGCTTAGAGATGTATGTATAATCCCTAAAGTACAGAAATTATTTAGATTCTAGAAAATTATATTTTTACACAATATTACAAAATACAAAATACAAAATATTGAGCAGGATGAAGGAAGAATAATGAACTGTTTAAACAACAAATAAACTGAGAAACGAATTATTAACTTTATGAAAGCAACATTTTAATGCAACTGAATGCTTTATACTCTGACAGACATGACATAATAATATATGTACATAGTATGCAATTTCCTTTTAAAATAACATCTTTTCATAGTTTCTCTATTTTGTTTCTTATTTTACTACTAGCTTCTATACAATAATATTAACACAGTGCTCTTTATGTTAGAAATTTTACCTGTCATGTTATATAATCTCAAAATTTTCAGCTAAAATATATATTTCCCAGTGCCTGGGACTTCAACTATATTTTTTCATTTGGAAATATTTTTAGTTTTCACAATATCAAAGGGATATATGTATGGGAATATAACTTTAGTCCAAGACTGAAAGCAGGGAATATAAATTAGGAAGAGTCATTTAAAGTTGTTTTGGTTATTTTCAAGATAGATGAAAGCAGTGAGAGAAAAACATCAGTTTTTCCTTCTTAGTTCTCATAACTAACTTTTGTATTTGGTTTTGGTAGACCTTTGTAAAAGCAAATCTAATTGTTTAAATATTTCTGAGCTACATAAATTTCCTTGCATGAGTTCATACAGGTGCTAATTCACCTCAAAATCAATATGTTTGCATTGAAGGTTTAAGAAATAGTTTATATATTAGTTAACTCCATCAACCACATTTTTAAACTCTTTAAAATTATATTATTTTTGGAAAACAAGTTGCCCTGGTATATGGCCCTATTCTTTTTTAAGTTGTTGGTTTTTGTTGTTTTTTTCTAATATGTGAATGGGTAAAAATGAACATAGCTCAAAAGAATTGTAGTTGGAGAACATGAAATTGCATTTTTCAACAAATGAGATAAAACTCCACAATGGATTAAATTAGCATATCTGAGAAAAAAAATTGTTATTTAAGATCTATATGACAAAGAGAGTGAAAAAAGTGATGTATTCAACCTGTACTTTAAGAATTAATGGGATCAATGGCATTACTTTTTATAACGTTGCCTTGCTATAAACTATGAAAAGGTTATGTTAAAAGTGATTCTACAATCAATTCTTAAAAGTAAATATGTACATAAACCTCAAAAAGCCTAGCAAAAGCAGGTATTTTACACATAATTTAACCTCCAAGTATCTCAATTTTTTTTAAAGAAAACTGCAAGTAGAGCTGAACTCTCTTAAAGCATAAATAATTCAAGAAGAAAAACAAACAACCCCCCAAAAAAATCCCCACCCCAAAGGAAAAAAAGACACACAACAAAAAAAACAAACTGCAGCAGCAAATGCACAGGAAAATCATCAGTGAACTTGGCCAAGGATATTTAATAAACACTTCAATGAAAAATTAAAACTGCCTTATATCTTAATGGGAGACTGTGTTTGGGTGGATCAAACATGCATTAGAGCAATTCAGTCACCAGTAGCTGTCAGTTCAGCCAAATGACTTCGCTACAGGATGCCTTCTGTGCGTCACAAAGCCTCCTCAAACTGACAAACGTGCTGCCACTTGCTGCAGATGCATGGCTGTTGCGCACAGCAAGGACTAAATATGTCATTACAATATGGCATACTGTGTATGCCTAATTTGTAGCATCATGTGAGAGCTAAAACCTGGAACGGAGCCCTGAAGGCACAAGAACTAATGAATTCTGCCTGGCTTCAGAAGAGTAATCCATCACTGACATACAACAGCCCTTTCTTTAGACTGTGTTGATGAAAATTTTCTAATCTCTCATGCCAAGTGCCGTTTTCTTAACTGAGCAAGACAGAAAGTCCTCCTAACATTAACCTTCCCATAGCAAAATATACTACAGTTAGAATCTTCTGAGTTAATTTGAAGTATTTCTCATTAAAACATGGGAGGAGAGGAAGAAAAAAAGAAGGTAAGCAAAAGAAAATTATTAGCCAGATCCTCTCTGTTTAGCTATGGACTTAAAATTAAATATAAATTTAAATATAAATGAAAAAGTAAATATAAAACCGAGTGAAGAGTGTTATAATAATAACATTTATCTCAAACCAAACAGACATATGCATGGATTTCCATAGCAAGCCAGGTTCATTTATATTACCACTATTGATTATAACAATATCAAATCACTAATATTATGATAATGCATTAAAATTTAACTATCCATTTTTTTTCATTACAATCCACTATATTTGGCACAAAATGCTTTAGGATTACCAGTATTCTGCATAAGAACCTCTGTGTCAGTATAGCAAAACCAGAAAATCTTGAGATCCCAGAAATGCTTTATAAGAAAAAATTAGTTGCCTGGATTATCTTTTTCTAAAGTAAGTAAACAACCTTGTAATTTCAGGAGGAGTTAGGAGTTGGATAAGAAGCTGGCTTGATTTTTTTCTCTTTGTTTTATGTTTTTTAAAAATTATATCACATAATTCTAAAAAGACCAACTTTATGGATATACTATGGGGAAGATTCCAGGTTATCTGCTTCCATTACCTGTTCCAGGCTGCCATATAAGAGAGCTAGCAAATGTCTCCTGCATATCTGGGTCAGAAAGACCAAGGATGATTTACGTCAGAAAATAGCTACACATGAAAACAAAACAAATTCTTCCCAACTTGTTCATCAACCTGACTCTGTCTATATAGGTCTATCCAGGTCAGGAGACAATAATAGCCAGTAACAGATATTTAATGGAACAAGAAACCAGACTTTCTCTGTCACATGCAGTTTTCTTCATTCAGCCACTTAGGACTTCCAGAACTTGTATCCAAATCACCATGTTGCTGTAGCCAGCAGTGGACCCTACTGCCAAGACTGCACTGAATCTTTTTCTTCCAAATGTGTTTTTCTCCTAATGTGTTCAGCCTCCATATTACTGCTAGCATCAACTTCAAATCCTAAGCTGATGACAACCATGTGATTTGATCCTTATGATGTAATCCTTTCCTTACCTTTTTCTACTTACTCAGGTACTGAGCACCAAACTGAATCAGTAACATCTCAGTGTAACAGGAACTGGAGTGTAGTCCTTGCTCCCAAAACTCTAGGTTATTTACATATACTGATACTTTTTATTTTCTTAGGGAAAAACAGTTTCTAAGGAGATAGAATATGTGAATTTATGTCTCATTCCTTTTCTAGACCTTTAGCTGTCTCAGAATATCTGTCAGATCAAACCATTCTTTGGATATAAATGTTGGTCTGCCATCTACATTCCAAAGTATAAGGGGTTGTTGTTAAATCCTAGAGAAAACAGCTCATGCTAAACCTGTCAATCATTCTGCACCTCTGCATATTTAATTTCAGTTACATTTCTGATCCCTGTGATGAAAACAGTCCAACTAGTTTCAGAAGCTCAATTAAGATAGCCAAAAATACAATAAAACCAGAAAAATTGTGTTAGGTGTATCTAGTGTCCCACGCCTACGCAGCAGGGAGTATCCACGATTTGCAGATGCCCGTGTTTGAAAAAGAGCAGCAAAAGTCAAAAGGGTTTAAAAGAAAGAAAAACTTGCTAAGTTTATTAGCACACTACACACCTGGCATAATGATGATGAAGAAGAAGAAAGAAGAAGAAGAGGAAGAGGAGGAGGAGGAAGACAAAGACGGAGACGAAGAAGGAGAAGAAGAAGGAGGAGGAGAAGAAGGAGGAGGAGAAGGAGGAGAAGGAGGAGAAGGAGAAGGAGAAGGAGGAGAAGGAGAAGAACAAGAACAAGAACAAAAACAAGAAGAAGAACATGCAGAAGAACAAGAAGAACAAGAAGAAAAACAAGAAGAACAAGAAGAAGAAGAACAAGAAGAATAAGATGATCATCTCGGGCTTTCCATGAAAATTAGTTGGCATGCACAGTCTGTTCTGGAGCTTTCCAGAAATGGGCTGGAGGCCTTTGAGGGTCCTTAGGACATCTCAATTTCCCCTCTCACCACCATCCCACCTCCACCCCCACCCCCCACCTCCATTGGTCATACCTGCTCCTTGACCCCACTTTGATGCTTGTGCTGGATATTGTGCTGTCAACATGGACCTGAACAGGAAAACTGGCTCCAGAACGGTGCTGTCAAACCTTCATACTGCCTCCCTTTCAGAGCACATCCTGTTCTAACTTACCCAATTAAATGGTCATTGGTGTTTGAGTAATGCATTAACTCCTTACTGGTCTGGCATCTACAGGGTAATTAAAATGGGATAAACTTGGTAGAATTATAAACTTAGGAAAATATGTGGTACATGTATATGCAAATAAAAATAGTTGCCAAAGGTAATAAATTCACTCAGTAAAATGAAAACTGAAGAATTTTCCAGAATCTGCATGTGAAAGACTGAAAAATGAGAATTTCACTTTAATTTGAGTGTGTTGCTGAAGACCATTTTTAACACATAATGGATTTTTAGTTGAAAATTTACATTGTAGTGAAGATTAAAATAATAATCTTGGTCAAGGATACCTATTAAATTTAAAGAACTGGTTATTACAGGGGAGTGCTTTAGTCTTGATTCTAGACTAAGGTCAGGTGAGATCATAACTGATCTTTAAATTTGTCTTAAGGAGCTATGTCTAAGTGTCACCTAGTACTCATGACAAAATTACATATATTCTTGACAGCAATAGGCCATTAAAAGAGAAAGGGCCGGAAAACAACACTCATTTCTACTTAGTGCTCAGCAGAAATATTTAGACAGAAAATCTCATCAAAGACTGAAACTGCTGGGACAGTTGAGTTACAGCTGCTGCTGTGTTATGGTGTTTGCATGCCCTTTTCCATTGGAGAAGTTTTTTTTTCTCTGAGGAGCAGCAGCTCAGTAGCCAAAACTTACCCCAGCTGCAGTAATAACCTTCCATATGGACATGACTTTCAAAATCCAGCCTGAACGCACACCTGCTATGCTATCCCTGACCAGAGGAAGCTCTACTTCACTGTTCATTATTTCACTATTTCACCTTCTTCAATTTTTTTTTCTGTTTTTTATCAATTTGTCTTATTTTAAAAAACATTTCTTGACCAAAAGAATGATCATCCTTAATAATGCTGGTACCTGCACGTTCAATCCTACCATTTAAAGGGCTGTTAAATCAAGTGCTACGGTGCCCTTCAAATAGATTCTTGTGTGGGAACTGGTAAGTTACACCCTTATTCCTTTCTGCAGTTGTGTTAAATGATCAGTCTTCACTGCACAAGACAAGAAGTATTGTACATGCAGAAATTCTTTTTAGGATGCTTGGTAGCAATTTCATTAAAATGAATTCCATACAGACATGTACTAGTTTTTTGGAAGACTGTTCATCTGATCTTGGTTCTTCTGATTTCAGAAAGCTACATTATTAAAGATAAAAATTAGCCTGCAGACAATAAATCCCCATTTTACTTTGATTAAACTATTTTTTTAGTACTGAGCTTTTATTAATCATTTTAATGTCATAATTGTCTTTGCATGCTTATGTTTCAATTTTGTTTACAATGCAGTTTTTTCAAAATAAGAAATTTCCTTCTTTTTTCTCAATTGAATTTAATGAGAAGTACTTGCTCATTCAAAATTAAAAGAAATAAAAAAAAATATTCCTCTTGGAAAAAAATTCAAAATTGTATTTTTTAAATTTCTAATTGAAGTGCAAATTCAAAGGTTTCCACATATAATTATAACATTACAAATCATAAAATGTCAAGGGAATATAAGTTTGAATCCTGATGGAATAAATATTACTGAGATTTTAATGGAAAGAAAATAAAAAAAAATAAATTGGTATTTGCAGTTTTGCAAAAAATGATATCTAGTTTGTACAAATTTTCAAGGAATTTCACTCTGCTCAACTGAAAAAAAGGCAATTATCTTGAAGCTATTATAGCTTATGGGTAAAAGTTTTATTTTTAATTAAACACTGTTTCTTTTCTCTTCTCTGACTATTTTGACTCTTTAACCTTCTTACCTGTAAGAAGCACTTCAGCACTTCTCTTCTCTTGAAAGCACTTTTTTAATGAGATTAGTAGAAATTTGTTTCCTGACATACATTAAGGTGTTATAATTTCCTCCAAATTTATTTGTATATTTACAGACCAGCTTCCCATTGTTATCTATATTAATCTCAATCCTGTTTAAGCAGTATAAACCAGTCAGGCTGTTTTGAGTTCTGCAGCTGGTGATACAATCAAGTGATTCTGTGAATCCATGGTTTTGATTTAATCATCTTGCTTTTATGTACCTTCAGGAAGAAAATGTAAAGTACAAAGTTGTTATTGATAGAGAGCTTTTGCCTATTTCCATGAATTTTATGATTATTCCTGTTATTATTCCTTTAATAAGTACTAAGACAGGTTTGATATAAAAATGGTGGGTCATGTGTCTGTATTCAAGGAAAAAAATGCCAGCTGAACATGTGCCCTGCTCTATTCTTGTAGAACAAACATAGTCCCAAACATGTCACAAGGAGTCCTGTGCTTCCTAAATCCTCCCAAGAAAACTTGTCTAGCTCAATAATTGTTTTAATTACTTGCACTGAATGTTTATCCCAATGGGGATGTTTCTTAAAAATTCAATACAAGTCTGAATTAATACAGGAATTAAGAAGGAGCATTTAGTTGTATTTTCATTCTTAAATGTTCATCTCAAACTATTCTTTGCTGTCTAGGTTTGTTTTTTTTAAGCCTTGCAGCTGCTTTATCAGAAATTATTTTAACAAAGCAGAGCAATACAAAGCAATACTGTCTTGACTGACAATATTTTTATTGCTTAGTACTAAGTGACTGTTGTCTTACCTAGCCTCTGTCCTCTTTTATCAATCAGATACTTTTACTCTGATGCCACATCCACTTCAAATTTCATAAATTCATATCTGAGTTTTTTAAAGATTCCCTAAAGCTTCTGTTATATACAGAGTTTTAAAACATTTCTTTCCCTGGAAGAATAAATGCTCAAATGTCAAACAAACTAAATGCAAATTTTAAATACACTCATCAAAAAGAACGAAGCTAGGAAATTTATCAAAAATGTATAGCTTAAGTGACAATTGTAAAATTGAATCTGTTAACAATAAACTATGAAGCACTGACAGTAATGATAGAAATAATGTCTTCTCATTTGTCTCTGATGTTCAGACATGTACAAACCCTACTAATCCTAATTAAACCTGGCTTAATAGACTGAACATTTATTAATTGAAAGAAGTACAACAATATAAACTTATTTGTTTAAACCAAAGGCTAAGTAGTACCAAATAAATCAGATTAGATGTACTAATTGCATGTATGCTATTAGAAATCTATACATTCAAGTATTATTTTTGCTTTTCTATATCAACAGAAAAATACCATCCTTTGGTGCTCAGTCCCAATCTTCTGGATTTCAGAGAACTGTGATTATAGAATCCATTTTTTTTAAAGAATTTTAAAGTCTGAGTAGATCCAAGAACATCTCTCTGCTGACCCAGTCCAAGGGAATTATATGAAGTTTTGTCAGGGGAGGTTTGGGTTATGGTTGGATTGATGGGCAGAGTCCAATAAGATGAAGTCTAATAAGTCCAAGTGCTGAGTGCTTCATTTTGGCCACAATAACCCCTTGCAACCTTACAGGCTGGTGATGGTGTGGCTGGACAGGGCCCAGGTGGAAAGGGACCTGGGGGTACAGATTGGCAGCTGCTTGAACATGAGCCAGCAGTGTGCCCTGGTGGCCAAGAAGGCCAATGCCCCCTGGCCTGGATCAGGAACAGTGTGGCCAGCAGGAGCAGGGAGGTCATTCTCCCCCTGTACTTGGTACTGGTGAGGCCACACCGGGAGTGCTGTGTCCAGTTCTGGCCCCTCAGTTTAGGAAGGACATTGAGACGCTTGAGCACATCCAGAGGAGGCAGCGAGGCTGGTGAGGGGCTTGGAACACAAACCCTGTGAGGAACAGCTAAGGGAGCTGGGGTTGTTTAGCCTGGAGAAAAGGAGACTCAGAGGTGACCTTATCACTCTCTACAACTCCCTGAAAGGTGGCTGTAGGCAGGTGGGGATTGGTCTCTTTCACAAGACAGCAACTGACAGAACAAGCGGACAGAGTCTCAAGCTGCATTAAGGGGAATATAGGTTGGATATTAGGAAAAGGTTTTTTACAGACATGGTGATAAAGTACTGGAATTGTCTGCCAAGGGAGGTGGTGGAGTCACCATCCCTGGATGTGTTTAAAATGGATGTGGCACTCGGTGCCGTGGTTTAGTTGAGGTTTAAGGGCTGGATTGGACTCAATGATCTTGAACATCTCTTCCAACCTAGTGATTCTATGATGTTAGGAAAAGGTTTTCACCCAGAGGGTTGTTGGGGACTGGAACAGACCTCCAAGGGAAGCGGTGTGCACCAAACCTGCCTGAGTTCAGAAAGCACTGGAAAATGGTCTCAGGCACATGGTATGAGTCTTGGGGCTGTCCTGTGCAGGGTCAAGATCAGGACTTTGGTGATCCTTGTGAATCCTTTCCAACTCAAGATATTCTATGGTCTTTCTATGTAAAATTGCATATAGATAAAAGGTGAATAAATGCAAACTGTCTTCACAGAAATTTCCAGAAAAGGTTTTTTTTTTTTTCTTCAGAAGACAATTCATAAATAACTTCCAGATTCTGGAAAAAAATTTTAGAGCTTCATATCAAAAGAAATTTAAGTAATTGCTTTGAGGAGAGGTGAACTCAGGTGAAGAATAAAAAAGAAAAAAAAAGCAGGAGAAATTAGGAAACTTATAGAATGGCTTGGATGGAAGGGATCTTAAAGATCAGCTAGTTCCTACTCTGCCCTGCCATGGACACCTCACTAGGCCAGGATGCTTAGAGCTCCATCCATCCATGAACATTTCCAGGGATGGGGCATCCACAACTTCTCTGGGGTACCTGTTCCAGTGCCTCAGCACCCTCACAATAAAGATTTTTTCCCTAGTATCTAATCTAAATCTACTCTCTTTCAGTGTGAAGCTATTCTCTCTTGTCCTGTCACTACTTGCTCTTGCCAATAGTCTCCATCTTTCTTGAAGGCTCCTGTCAGATGCTGGAAGGCCACAATGAGTTCAACCTGTTGGTTTATCTTCTCCTTTCCAGGCTGCACAAATCCACTTCTCTTTGCCTTTCCTCTTGGAAGATGTTCTGTGTCCCTCTAATCATCTTGGTGGCCCTCTGGATGCATTCCAAGAAGTCCATGTCCTTCCTGTGCCAGGACCCCAGAGCTGGATGCAGAGTTCCAGGTGGGGGTCTCACCAGAGCAGAGCAGAGGGGCAGAATCCTCTCCCTCACTCTGCTGCCCACACTGCTTTGGATACAGCCCAGGACACGTTTGACTTACTGGGCTGTGAGTGCACACTTCTGGCTCATGTCCAACCTCTCACCCACCAGCAGCCCAAATCCTTCTCACAGGGCTGTTCTCAATCTGTTCATCCCACAGCCTGTGTTGATACCAGGGGTTGTCCTGACCCAGGTGAAGCACTTCACACTTAATCTTGTTAAATGTCAGGGGATGCCCGTGGGTCCACCTCTCAAGCTTGTCCAGGTCCCTATGTATAGCATCCCATCCCTTAGGTATGTCAACCACACCACTCAACTTGGTGTCATCTGCAAATTTGATGATGGTGCAGTCAATCCATTAATATGGGTATTTTAGGGGAAATGGCTTTGGACTTATAACATTTTTTTCAGATACTCAAGAAGTAAGTGATTCAGAAATACAACCAGGTGCATGTGTACATTCTTCAGATTTTGACGCTTGCTAGTGTACCCTGAAAAGTTAATGTTTTCCATTTCTCATGACTGGCATTATTGAATTAAATTTTTAAAAGAATGAAGACTTTTGGGTATGCTTTCTGGGTTGTTTTAGATAATAATTGCCCTATATGTGGCTATATTACTGTATATATATATGAATATATATATATGATTGTATATATAAAATTATTCCATTCTACTCTCTTCCTTGCTTCTTATGTTGGCTGCTATCTCTCATATGAAACTGAGATCATTGAGTGTTTTAAACAGAAGCTGTCATGCCTTCACAGATTCCCCATAGTGTTCCATATGCCCAAGTCCTGACTTACAAAACATAATGAATAACACAATATTATAAAGTACATCATGCAACATGTTTTTTCAATGCTGTCACTAACTCTGTCTTATAAATATGATTATTTATTTATATCCACACAGATACACATTTGATATTTTTTTGGTTCTCTATGAATAGAGGTTTTTACACTCTTCCTAATAGCCATTTAATAGTAAAGTGAGGGAATAAGTGCAATATATCTAAAAGCTGTGCTAAATACATACCTGTTGAACTGTTTTCCCTCCTTGTGTGTTTCATGTCTCATAAGAGATCCTGAAATTTAATTCTGAGTGATGAATCCAAGCTATTACAACCAGAAACAAAACAGGCACACAGGGCTGATTTGAACATCTGAGTCTTTCAGGCCATCTATGTGCAATTGTCTTCAGTGAGTCAATAATGTATATCATAAGCATGAAAGATTTTTTTTTAATTTTTTTTTTTTTTTACCTCATAGGTGCATAACAGCAACAACAAAGATACCACATGTGCATTTTCATAACAGCAATTTTTACTTGTAAATACCCCCTTTCTCCCTCTGCTCACTTTGAGAACTAATTAGGAAGATATTTTCACCGTTTCTACAATATTATCTGCTGATACCAACTTTATGCAACTAGAGCAGTAATAGCAGGTTCTTTTAAATGTATAATGCACAGCTCAGCTCTTGACCAAAGTCAGGAACTCTGACAGCAATTGGGAGCTACTTCACTATCAGCCAGATAGCAAGTCTTCCCACACAGATATTGTTCAATAGGTAAAAGTTAAGGTTTACGTGATCCTGCATACCCAGTTTAGAATCTTGAGCTGAGCTAAATCTTTGTCAAACAGTTTAGGTATCAATGAACCAGATTTACAGGTCTGGACTTGACAAGTTGATGTCAACTTAGAGAGTCTGTATCTAGAGCATAGATTTATCCTGGGTGACTGTTTCTTTTTGGACAACAAAGATGGGATTCATGTCACTACATTTTAGCCATCTTTGTGTCTTATCAAGACCAAAAATCTGGGCTCTCTTATGCACCAGAGAGAGAAAGATGTAATTTATACTTTTTTTGTCAGACCAGTTTCTCCCTGGAGCTGTTTTTCTCTGCTGACTTCAAAGGTATTTTTGAATCATATCCAATAAATGCTGACATTATAAATCTAAAATGAAAGGAGATTAATTCCACCACAAGTAAGGAATTGGCAAAATATTTTCTGTGAAAATGTTGGTAAATGTTATTACTTTGAATAATTGTCGAGCTTGTCTCTATATGACTTGTGTATTTTGTCTGATTATCCTTGAAATGTGTGAAAAAGCACCTTCATTCTCATCTGTTCTTTTATTAAGATGCATTTCCACACAGCAGGTATTTAAATTCAGACAACTTCAAAACACACTCAAAATTAGTGCATGATTAAGCATTTCCTTGAAACAAGGACTAATATTTTTCCCTCATCAGATTGCAAAAGGTTTAAACTCTGTCTGTCTTAATGAAACAAAAGCTGTGGGTGTGAGAATACAGCAAACCCATTACTGAACACAGTCCTCAATTAGTGATGAAGGTTGAATGCAATCTCTGTCATTACCACCATAGCCACTTTCCTTGCCCTCCAAGCTGTGGCAGCTATTCTCATACTGTAGTCAAGTATGCAAAGCTGGTAGCAGTATTGCAGAGAAGAGAGAGGTTACTGACTGCTTTGTGTGATTAATTAAAAGAACTGGATTTTCTACATATGTAATTATTCTCCCTTCTTTCACCTGTAGTGTTTTGTATTGTTCTATATAGTACTAACTTTAATGCTTTGGATATACAGTGTACATGCCATAAAACTGAGGTCATAGTTGCTTTCATTTTTTATACCTTCAAAGCTTGCTTTGAAAGAACAACAGCCTGAGCTGTCACTGTGATTAATTGGAAACCATACTCACAAAAAAGGTGGAAGGGAGGTCAGGTCATGCAAAGCATAGGAAACTCAAAGTCAGACATTTCCTAACTTTAAAGTGCTTAAAGTTTCAACCATAAAAATGTTTTTCTTTAAAAATATGGTGAACAAATGAAAATACAGTTTTACATGCTTCTGTGGCTCCCTAGCCAAGGAAATATTTTTAAAAATAAAAGACTGAAATTCTATAATTTAAGTTCTTAAACTATCACCAATCTCTAGATCTCTGAGCTAATGGATTAAACAATATCACACAACTCCACACCATATCCAATGAATGAATTGATATGGATTAATAATATACAACACTTCCTGAGGCACACATGTTGCTTAAGTTTCCTACTATGCAAAAAAAAGGACCAGAATCAGGATTTTGGTCCAAAATATGAATTTTACTTTAAAATAAAAAAGCAGAAACCAACTTCCCTTCATTCACATATTTTCCCCCATCAGTCTTTTCCAAGCTGATGCTGCCTAACTGCATTTCCTCTTAATTTCTCTCACCCTCACTATTCTTCCCACTTCAGCAGTTCCAGACACTTCACAGAACCACAGAATAGTTTCATGTTGGAAGAACTTTTAAAGGTCATCTACTCCAAACCCCTGCTTCCATGGGCATGGACATCTTCCACTAGATTTGACTTCTCAAAGCCCCATTCAGCCTGAATTTCAACACTTGCAACTTCAAGTTGTTCATCCCAGGATGGTTTGAAAACACCATTTTACAATGCTGGAATGGCATTCACATTCCCAGCCTGTGTTCTCTGTCAAGCAGGGTTTTCTCATATCTTTCAAGTCCTTGTTCCTTTTCCCAAAGTTCATGCTGTACTTACCTGTCCCTCTTACCCCTTTTGCCCAGAAAAGCTTTTCAATATTGCCTTGTGATTCCTACATCCTTCAGAGGCTCCTTATCCTGTTTGTCTTCTATATACTGCCTGATCTCCTTATCCTAAGGCAATGAAACAGATTCATTCCTTCAGCAGCTCTCTCCCTCCACAGCCTCAGCTCCTTGTTTAAAATCTATGTTTCAAATAGTCCCAGAAACCCTGAACAGAACTGAACCAAATAGATCCCATTCTCTGGAATCATGAGTGAAATAAATAACTCAAGAGGTTGCAATTGCTGAAGTGTAAAATGTCAATTCATAACATTTGTAGCACCTTCTGAACAGCAGGGATTTTTCAAAGATATTTAAATTAGCTAGCTAAATTTTGGCAGAATCCCCCAGTATATATTAGAAAAAAAACCAAACAAAAACCTGACTAAATGCTCTATTGTTACAAGGACATTCTTTCTTTCATCTAAATTTCAGGTCTAAGTTTTAATACTTGTTTATATATTCACATATTGTGGAAAAGGCCTTCCTGTCCTTGCTAGAAGACAGCTAGGGAAATGTGAACTCTTAGAAGAAAGATCAATGTCATGCTCCAGAGAAAAAAAAGTGGGGATCTTTACAATATAAACTAAAGAAAATTTCTTCTTCATCCCATTTTTTGGCTCAGGTTTTTGATCTTATATATGCAAATGAGATGCAATTACCAGAGAAGCAATAAATTTTTTTCTCATAACTGGCCACACCAATATTCCCTCCTCATCAATTTACTTCTAATCCTGATCAAAGTCCTGAAATTCAAAGACTAGAAATATTTTACAAAATTATATGTCAAATGTTTTCATGATAGAAGAAATTATATCTGTATATATTTAAAAAAAAAAACTTTAGAGCATGAGTTTAGAACATATGTTGCATGATCCAACAAAAGTGATCAAGACTTATTTCAATCCCGCTTCTTACTTTAGCAAAGTGCATTTTAGTACTTGACTAAATTTATTATTTAACTAAACTAGTTTGTAACCGTTTTCACTGAATATTTTTATTAAATATTTTTTTAAAATTTTCAAAAAATACTTTTTCTTTTCTCTCTTCTGACCATGATTTTTAGTCTTTACTTATCTTTTCCATTTAACTGCAAGCATTTCTGTATATTCTGTCTTTTAGACACGAAACAAAAACACTTCTGGTCAATCTTGCTGATTTTTGGCATAAAAGAAATCTCAAATTTTATGACAATGATGTTTCATAGGTTTCATGTCAACACAAACCAAATCACAGTAAGACTTCTATGATGCAGACAGATTTGGTCCAAATCTGTTAATACCCAGTTTTCAGGAGAGAATCTGTAAAGATTTTTTTTAATATGTTGACTGTATTTATGTACAACATTGGTACACACAAACTACATTGGATGCCAAAATATTTGAACATTTCAACATGTTTAGAGAGTTCATAGACTTTCTCTATTTTTAAATTTAAAAATTATTAATATGTTGTATCAATTACTACGTCTCCTTTGGTTTGCCTATATTTAAATTTAAAATACATTAAAATATATATATACTTAAATAATGATTAATATTTTTAATGTCTGTACATGTGAATTTAAATTATTTTTATATTAATAAAGATGCATAAATATATACATATACATATACATACATTTGGTCGTATGTATAAATAATTATAGAAGCACACACTTGCAGTGAACTACATTTACTATGAAGTCCAAAGCTTCCCAGGCAGGAAAAGCTCCACTACTTAAGAGACAGGTTCTTCACAGAATTATGTCAATTTTCTTGCCTCGGATGATGATGGCCTTCAAATTTTTGTAGATAAGCTGCACCTGATGTGGGCACAAGACTCTGACCCTCTAAACCGTGCCTATAAAAGCTAATAGCTCTGTCCCTGAATGCAAGACAAGGACAAAAATATTTCCAAACAACGTCCAGTGATATTAAAAAAAAAAAAAAAATTACAATTTAGCTTAACTATAAGGCAAGGTTTCCAGAAATGTGCTACCTAACCATTTTAGTATAGCACAGCCATAGTGTTCTTTACTTAAGATAAATAAAACTAAAGCTTCCCAATTAATTATGAGTTTTCATGATTTCACTGTCAGACAAATTGATTCAGTTGTACACTCAATTTGATTTTGTGCTGAACAGCAAATGACTTGCTTAGAAAATAAAGAAATGTGGTTGGAACAGGGCTTTAATTAATTCTATTGAAAAATACCTAAAATGCAATATACCCTGAAGAAATACTCCTCCAACTATATTCAATAAAGGTTGTTTATCAAAGTAATTATTTCCTTTAGGGAATTTCTTAGAATTTTCTCTGTAAATAAATGAAGGCTCAAAAAAAGAAGGCTTTTACTTCTGTGACCTTGAAGAAACACCTTAGTAAAGAAAATTCATTTCAGCAGGAAATAGGAGAGCATTTTACTTTTAAAAATATTTATTTGCCTTTGTTACTAAATTTTATAATAAATTAGCCCTTGGATCTCTGCTAAAATGTTTCTTTTTTTTGATCCACAGTACACCTTTCCAGTTATGGGAATACATTACAAAGGATATAGAATGTAATATGTAATATAGAGGGCATAATAGCATAGATGATATTTATATGTAATAAAATCAATGTTCTTTTAATGTAATACTTGTTTACCTAGAACCTGCTGTACCTATACTTGCATGTAATTTTTCAAAATCATTAAATATTCTCTTAACATAAATATTTTTGATTGGTGGCATTGATAATGGCAATGATGTTGACTAACTTGTGTTTAATGGTTTGCTAGATTCAGAGTAATAAATTGGAAATCCACAGGAGTTTTCAGATAGGATTGAATTGGAGTTTTCAGAAAAATTAATTTTATTGTCTAATTGGGCGCACTGCAAAGGGCTTCAGTTGATGGTTCCTTTAATAACTACTTAAGAAATTCCAAATCAGAGAGGAAAGATTTTCCATGAAAAGCAAAATTCCAAGCCAAAAAATAGAGAGAAAAATCAACCCAAAAATCCACTGTTAAGTTTCTACATCCAGAAAAACAGTGGAATGTGACTGAAAACCTCACAGATGGTTCTATATAAATACATATATGCGTAAAGACCCTTGGTGTAGACATACATGCTCCATTTTGTGGATTAAGGTGACACAGCTGAGAAATCACAATCCTTTTATCCAGTTGTAATGCTTCCTTTTCATGGTGAAAGTTTCCTTCTATCTTATTGAGAAGACTTCTGAGCAAACTGCTTTCCAAGTTATTTCATGCAAATTACTGTACTGAGAAAGCGAGACTAAATTTCAGCATGTATTTTTACATATTGCCATAATGCCAACAGAGAAAGTTTCAGGTTTCCTCTAACTGCTGAGTAGTTTAAATGCAAACATTTGAATAAGATTGACTGACTCTGTATTTTTTAACCTTTCCTTCTTTTAGTGATTTTCAGCAGAGACTGCAAAGGCACAAAGAAAAAAATCAGTTATACTTAATAGCTCTGAATTCTTTGACAACACAGTTTTTCCTCTTTCCATTTCCCACTAAGATATTTCAGACTCAACTTCACATATCTTTCTGGGGAAATGAAATTCCTTGTATGTACTGTCATAATTCTGAGGCTTTCTATCTACTTTTCCCTGATGTACTTAGAACAGGACAAGAATTTCCACAGCAAGAACCACACCTTCTCCAGCTTGAAGTGGTATTTTCAATACTTCCTTGTGATTGGTGAGACGACATTTAACATGTCAGTTGTTTGGTGGTTTGTTGTTTTTTTTTTAACCTCAGGCAAGTAGGAACTGCTGCTTGTTACCCTCAGGTTATATATTTAACTTAAAATGAAGAAGAATTACTATATTCTTTTTGCCACTGGGGTTTTCCAGCAGCATAAAATGTTAGCTTCTGGCTTCCATGTTAATTTGCAAACACTAAATCTCATGGGCTTTTTATCAGAAAGGTCTCATCCTTTTTACAAGTGATTTTCATTTTGCTGTAGATATTAGTATCATCATCTCCAGTACTTTTCAAAATACAGAAGAAACTACGGTGATTGGAAATATTTTGGGGGGAACCAAACTAATTACTTTAATGTTGATATATTTTATTTTCATGGCTCATTAACTCATTGAGACAGCATAGATGTTTCAGGCAATGCTCAGCAACCAGTTATCCTGGTTCTTAGGGTCTGGGATGTGAGAAGTAAGTCTTATGGAAAGACACAGTGTGTTTTTTTTAATTATAATCTAGCTAGGTTATCCAAGTTAGGTTATCTAGCTAGTTACCCACTTACACTGCAGAATTGATTAACACAACTAAAAACTGACAGATTTCTCCAAGTTGTTGTTTATTGTTTCATTTCATTTAGCCTTGGGAACTCACAGATATGTAAACCAAAAAGGTAAATAATCTGCTAATTACAATACAACCTCTATGCCTACACACTTTGACTCTCCCCAATTAACATTACATTTTTTAAAACGTTCCTAGCTTTTTCCTTTTCCTTTTGTTCCAGACTTAAATTCTTGAAAACAATCGCTAAATCAGTGATTCTTTACTGACTTATTCCTGCTTTTACATAATAGTTTCTTAGATGACTGAGAAACCTCTGATTAAATCTTCTCAGCTATGTTTTAATTCTTACATTATTTTACTCTTTCCTTTTATAGCTCAAAACAATTACAGTGTCTCAAACTTTAATTACATCTATTTGCTTATTCACTGCAATCAAGACTTGTTTGTTATGCATCTCCAATTTTACTTTTGGAGAAATCCATGGGAGCTCAATTTCTGATATTTCTGACTTCAAGATATTACTTTAATTATCTCCAAGCTTGCATTCTTGAAATATGCTTATCTATTCTAACACATGTATTTCCAGTATAAATTAAAAATTCAATAAAAACAATTATATTTATAAGAAAAAATGAAAAACTATCCTTGAGCTATGCCTCTAAATGTTTAACATGTAAGACCTGCCTCCTTTCACATAACCTTTTTCACACCCAGTGAACTGAGGAAGACAGGGAGAGAGGAAGGCAGGCAGGCAGGCAGGAAGTGCAGGGAGGCAGGCAGGAAGGCAGGAAGGCAGGAAGGAAGGAAGGCAGGAAGGAACCTAAGCTGCTCTTCAATGAATGAAGGCTAGTGGTTGCTATGATGGAAGGCATTTTGTCACAGAACACTTCCTACCCATGGTGGAAATGTAACTAACCCCATGTAATGGAGTGTTGTGCATATTGCATCTGTCTGGGAGGCAGGCTGCTAGGTCACATGATACAGTTCTGACAAAAACACTGATAAAGCAAACAAACCGGAACCAAAGGCAAGGTGCTTCCATGTTAACCTTGGTTCAGCTAAATAAAGCATATCAAGAAGGTGACTTTCAAGTATTTCTAAATTTAGACGGTTGCTATACTGCTTAATTGGAGAAAATCCAGTTATTTAAGGGATAATTTGTTCTTTTTGCTTGCCTTGCTCTTTCCTAAGAAAATAGATGTGACATTTAATCATGACATGAATTGTTCTTAGCTTTTATTGTTACTGTTATTTTTTTACAAGCATATTAATAAAATAAATGTTTACATTTAATTTGAATTAAAATATAATCAATTGAATTTTTCATGTCTAGGGTGAAGTTCATAATGGAAAATATTCTGAAAGACTATTTGGGTTATTTGATTAAAGCTATTAGCTGGAGTTATTTTAAATCAATTATGTTACTCTGATTTTGGACGAGCACAATACTTCATTCTATTTAATTGATATCATTCAACATCAGTTTGAGCAAATAACAGATTAACTGATATAATTCAACATCAGTCAGAGCAAATAACAGGTTTCTTTCTCAGCTTTACCTGTTACAAGACAATTGATAATAAAAATTTGCATTAGTAAGACCATGGGGCAAATTCATTCATGGTCAGTGAACCCAGTAATGCTGATGAAGTTCTATGAGGGATGAATTCTGTCTTGAGAATATGTCTAGTCTGAGTGATGAGGTACATTTTAGGTTTAACATAAGTGGTATAATCCTAGAACTTGCCCTAGCACTGATAAATTGGGTGTGTGCTGAAGACTGGTTTATGAGTGATGGAATACATTTTAGCCTAATGCAAATACTCTAAACCAGGAATTCACCCTAGCACTGACAAATTTGATATATTCTCAAGACCGGATTTGTCCCTGATGTGACCTCATTGACTCTGATGTGGTAAGTAGATATTACAAAAACTTGACAAAAGTAATTATTCGTGTGCTCTTTTGATGGATTATGTAACACAATATTGAATCTAGAGAAAATTTTGTGTGAGGAATTGCATTAATCCTTACAATGACTTGATTGTCGGTCATCTGTGGTGATTCTTTATCAGCTCTTAGAAATTTACATTACTTGAAACCTTCTAAAGCTCAGTATACTCCAACCCTATTCTGCTTATATCTATAGAGATGTTAACATGAAGAATTCATGTTAATTTGAACAATTCTTTTGGCATTTTAATATTTGCCAATCTCTTCATAATTTGTTTTGTCTAAACAAGTACTTTCTCAAAGAAAGAGGAACCAGTCATTTATAGTCTATACCAGGTGATAAGTAAATCATATCCTCTGATTTTTGCATGATCAACAGGAGAAAAAGATTTACATGTGTTCTCAAAGGAAGGAATTTGCATGGATAGAACAAAACTCCCAGACTGTATATTGAATGTTTCCAGGTCAAGATCTATTAAATAATGTTGCATATCTCTCCCCACACTGGTTTTCAGTCAGTAACACTTCTTTAAAAATACCATGGGATGTTCTTTCTCCTTCTGTGTTGAAACATTGCAGCTTCTTTTATGTATCTCTCATATATATCTCTTATACATATCTCATATATACCTCTGGGTTTCAAAAAACTAGTCTGACTCTGACAAATCTTCTGGAATTAACTTCCTCTCAGCTCAGGACATGCCATACTGCCACTGACAGATTGAATGTCAAGAGTTGTTTTCTTTAATATGCAGGTATTAAGGACTTCTTTACCTCTGGAAAAATATATTGGTGAAGAAGAAGGTTTTGGAGTGATTGTTTCCCAAGTAGCTTGCTCATCACCATGGTTTAAAATAGATTTTCTCTGTGAAAGCATTCTTGTCCTCTTTCTGTGTGGGGGATGAGGTGCTAAAATTTACATCTTACCAGAGTGTTCATATCTTTTGAATGAATGCAGACTGCAGCACCTTTGAGGTCCTCAAAGCACACCCTTCAAAGCAGTTCTGAAAACTGATAGACTTCCTCAGTTTTCAGATTTAAGGCTCTGTGTCAAGAAATTCAATCGCAGAACAGCTTTTGGTTAAAGTAAAACATGAGTTCATTTGAATGTAAGGAATCAGAACAACAAGGTCAGCACCAGTGTTTGTGTTGTGTTTTTACCTAGTGAGGCTGTGAATTTGCAAGTCCCAGACATCGTGCTAAAAGTAGCTGTATAAAATCACACCATCTTTAATGAAATTTAGCAGTGTAGTTTCACCTGCATTTTGTCTTTATACTAAAGAAAGATGTTTTAGTGTTTAAATACACATAGATTTTACTAGGGCAAGTGATTTTTTTAGTATAAGTCATTTGACAAAATTACACTGTGCTCATGCCTGTCTCTGGAAAATACCTCTAATACTTGCTTTAAAAATAATAGTTTTTCTTGTGTGTGATTTCTTATATTTTAACATTAAAATGATCTAATCTTTAAAAATTTTTACAGATTTTTTGAAAGATTTGTTCAATAAAAATTCATACATCTGGAACTAAAATTTCCTTTGGCATAAGGTACAATTGAACCACACATTTACACTTTCTGACACATGCAAAGATCTTTGTGTGTTATATCCAAAACATACATACCTGTAAGAACATGATCATTGAAGTTCAAAATTTCTTCTAATCAGAAAACAACAAACTTTCAAATGTTTTTGTTGATATTTGCTTGAATAAAAGATTTATTGTACAGACGTTGATATTCAGCACCTACTAAATGTAATACTCCACACTACCATATTTTTTAATTCAATTTCCTAAATTAAAAATTATTGGGTTTTTTGGTTTTTTTTTTGTTTTCACTTTTCCCTAGGGTACTGCTTTTCTGATTTAGTTCTAGTTTCTTCATTTGAATTTTCCATTAGTTTTTTGCTTACTTGTTTGTTGTTTTGTTTTTGTTATTTTTAACTATTTCACTTACAGTTTCTTCATCTTGTCATAGATTTTTGATTTTTTTTTATCATCCTGTGTCAATAGCCATCTATTCTACTTTTAAAAATACACTAGGAAAAAAGTCAGATCATATCCCTTGCATGCCATTGGAGGTTGTTTCTCCATGAATACTATGTGTATATTGATGGTTTTACTTAAATTTTTTAAGACAAAAAGTTCTGCCAAGAATGCAATGAAGCTATCAGCAGCTATAATGAAATTGGTGTATTTTCTATTTTATCATTACAATATTGACTTTATTTAATATTGGCTCTGAGAGTTTCTCTTTTCATATGAAATTAAATAGAATTTAATAGGTCCAATCACGCTAAAAAAGAAAAATCTCATTTTATGAAAAAAAAGTTGACTTTTCCTACCAATTAGCTATCTTTTTTTTTGAGTAGGTAGCTGAATCATAGATTTATCTTCAAAATCATTCTATTTTTGTTCACAATTTTTTAAAAAATAGCCCATGAGCAAAGTTTGTTTTCTCACTAGGAATGAACAATCTATTTTGCAAAATCCTGTCAAGTTGTCCTACTAATAATTTTTAAAGATAAGCAGAAATATTCTTTTTCTTTTCTTTATACTGAAAAAGGATAGCAATTAACTTTTACTGCTCACCAGTGCAAATCTGGTAGGAGCAGTCTACTTTTGTACTACAGTTACAGAGCTCAAGACCAAAATATCATGTGGGCATAATAATATTGTAGTAAACCAGAATAGCCCATTCTGGGTTAAGTGGGAACCAACTCGGAGTGGAAATAGCTTATTGTGTGATAAGATGAAAAGCAATTACATACACATCAAGAATGAGAAACAGCGTAACACAGAAAAGCCCAGTGAACACTTAATGTCTGAGCTGTCTAAAAATCACATTTTAATGAAAAGGAAGTTTAACCTCGTTTTAAATTAAACATTCACGTTTCAATTTTTGTCTGTGACTCTTTAGAATTAGCTGTATCATTAGTATTTTGAATATTTTGTAGTAACAGATTGTAAAAATGCTTAGTTATGTTTGCAATCTCTGCATGCATCCTTGTCAACCATAATGTAAAAGCTATTTTCCACAAAAAAGTATTAATAATTAAAAAGACATTACTAGTCTAAAGCAGCAAGAATTAATTTGTTGTTGCAGTTATATTTAAATTTTAAAGTTCCTTTATAGTCGGAGTCCAATGCACATTTGTCCCAATTATCAAATTACTGCTAGATGACATAAATTTTGAACCATGGTTCTAAATTTTATTGCTTTTTTTCTGTCACATGTTGAGGATTAGTCTCTGCAAATTTTTTATATTTGCTTTCATTAACAATGAGATTTTGAAGTACATGGAATAAATGTGTTAAAAAAAATCCAAACTATTTTTTTCTATAGTTGTCACCGCAGGACACCAATGGATATAAAAAATAAAAATATTTGTTTTTTTTTAAAGTGTATAACCTCTGGATGATTGTTGTGCCTAACTTTTTTAAACTCAGTTTAAAATCCATTTTTGAGTTTACTCTGCACAACTTTCCCAAGATATTTTAATTAATACTACTGAAAACCATGCTTCTGACAGAGACAGATTTGTTCTAAATTAACATTCTCTCAGTATGACCAATGGATATATCAGTTTTAATACTTTTAGAAATATTTTGGCAAGATGAACTTATTGTCATGCCTGATATGGAATATTCATCATTAAATGCCTCCCTGTCATACATAGTGATGCTTTCACTATCAGTCTTTTTTCTGAAAACTTGAGCTAAGTA
This sequence comes from Pseudopodoces humilis, assembly GCF_049639895.1. Classification (NCBI taxonomy): domain Eukaryota; kingdom Metazoa; phylum Chordata; class Aves; order Passeriformes; family Paridae; genus Pseudopodoces; species Pseudopodoces humilis. The sequence goes on from NC_142200.1 coordinate 54,241,480, forward strand.
ACGTGACAGGAGCTCATGTTAAGAATCACATTTTACAAATGATGTGGCAAGGACAGGTTAAGGCATAATAGGGTTCAAATCATTGATTTTATCTCAACATGTTCTACAACTTTACTTATAACAGGCAACCTCTGGCTTCTGCTGTTTTGATGAGTGTTTGATATTCCTAAGCCAGAGTGAGGTTAATGTGAAGTTTGACTCTGCTGTTTCCTCAGCTGAGCTATTCTATGAATTAACAGGGTGATCCATCACATATGCATTATCACTCAGAGGTGTACAGTGTGTCCTACTTTAAAGAGCACATCAATTTATGAGTCTTGAAAAAATGTCCAATTCCACGAGTCACTGGCAGGAAAGAAGTACTAACACTGACTTGTTCCCATTTGTGATGGTGGTGAATGTCCTTTGAAAGCAAACAGATAACTGTCATGGCAGAAGCCTTCTCAGTAGTTCTGCAACTGCTCGAAGGGTTCTTCCATTCCTCTAGGAAAGGCTGGGTTTGTGTATGGTATGACCAAAACATATCCAAAAGCCCTATGTAAATGTCCAGCTGCCTGCTCAGCAGGAATTCTGTCGATGCTGTCTTTATTAATGGCTTCAAGCACTGTGTGGAGATAAATACAGAGCAAGGGCATGACCTAACTTTTTTCAAGCTGTGCTACCACACTTTTTTAGTATGTCATTGTCAAAAGATAGAAAAATCTTTCCATCTCTCTAAAATATACATCAGACAGCTCCTGTAGTTTGTCAAAACCCATTGCTTTGTACTCCATGAAGCTGTTCTACATATTTGAGATGTTAAAATATTCTGTCTTCTGGAGTGCGGCCATCACTGCTGCTGAAAGACAAACATGGATTGCACTTTCTAAAGTCTAAACCTGCCTACATTAGGATTGGCATGATGAGATGATGAGCAATTATAAGGATCATAATACAAACATGAAGTGCTTCTTTATGGACATACCCCCTTCTTCATGGTTTGTTTTACCATATGTAATATGTAAATATGTATCCAAACAAACCACTTCAAGAAACAAATAACGCTGTCACACCAGAAGAAATCCACAAGGCTTTTGATGGAAGTATCACTAACTTCTGCAACACAGCCTTTACAAAAATGGATCAGTGGGGCTGGACTATGCGGTTTCTTAAGAACAATCAGAAAACCTGCTTGGTCCAATATTTTGTCCATAGATGTATTCTGAAAAGTAAAGAGGAATTTCCATAATTTATAATTAGCATTTCTCTCTGAAGGAATAATCGAGCCCTCCAACAAGGTAAAGATGTATGGAATGTAATTATGATGAACAGTTTTTTCCTACTCACATTATTTTAGGCAGTACACAAACAATGAAAACCTATTAAAGCTTCAAATTAATTACAGAAGGGAAAAAATGGTGGCAAAAACCCCCCGTTTTTTATTCAAACCATGCAAATTTGTTCAAATGCATCTAGAGAAAATACTAATAATCAGCAGGTAAAAAAATCACATTAATTTGTATACAAAATCAATTGTCAAAATCTCTTTACCTAGAAATGCAAATGTAAAGCTGTCGTAAGATACAGGAAGAATATTTGAAAAAGTTATAATTAAAAGATATTTAGAAATGATTCTGAGAATCATTTTTTGGAAGAAAGTTATAAATTGCAAATACAAATGATGCATAATAAGACATTAACTTATTTTTTGTGGAGAGTCATAATTATGACTTTAAAATAATTTAGAAAAAGAGTTATTTATACTTATACTTATCCAGAAGAACCGGGAAATAGGTGAGGGCTGTGGACAATTTCTTTGTCAATGTTCATCAGCATATTCTTTCCTGTGATTCAATGAAACCTTCCCTGAGCCATTTCCTTAATCATAATTCTTCAATTAAAACAGTGATTTCTCTTCATGTAGTATTAGCCGATTTCTTGCCAAGAACTCTCCTTCTGCTTCCTTGAAGAATCCTTTATCATCGTGACCTACCTATCTTATATCTCACCATCTGCATTTAATTCCCTGTTTTCTCCTTTGTTTCTTTGCAAAATGTCTAAATAACTATGTATACATGTATTTATACATATAACAGCAACTGTAGTCTTTCTTCTCTTTCACCTCCCTTGCTTTTACAAAGAATTGTTTCTTCCTTCCTGTACAACAATAAAGATTTTGTAATTACTTTTCAGCCAAGATCTACTGTTGACACAAGAAAGATAAGTAGGTGCCTGGATAGATTTGCTGCCAAGGGTAACAAAATGTTTAAAGTCGTACCCAGTTTACTCCAGAGCACAGGAATGCTCATTTTTTTCCCAAAATAGATCCTGAGGAAAAGATTAGAGACTGTGAATAATGGCCACTGCTTTTACAAGAGAGCTCTCAATTTTTGCAACAGCCTCAGTAAGAATGACAAGCCTAGAAATTCCCCCTTGTTTAGTTTCATATCTCCAATGTACATTTTGCATCCCAAGGTGAATGCAGAGGATCTAGGAAAAAACACATCTTGAAAATAAACCCTTCACTTTTCCCAGACTTCACCAAAAAGTGTGAGATATTGGCATTTGAATAACCTGCTTTTATTCACATTGATGCAAAAAAGGTCATTCACATCATTTAGGCAGATTTGAACTTCTCACAGTAGGATTGCTGCTTTCACCTTTGGCCCTCAAAGAAAGCTGGAAAATACCAGACATTTGTAAGAACCCACACTCATAATAATGAAAAGTGAGACAAAGCCAATGTTCTACTTGATTGATCTCTTTGACCTGTTGTTCTCCATTGTAAACACATCTCTTTATGTTTTTGTATCTTTCCAACATTGCTCCAATACTTTAATTCAGACAGTAGTTTCAATTTTTTATCCTGTTATATATGATGCTGTGAGATTTCAGTGGGTGTTTCTTCAAACAAACTCAAGGTTTTGCAGAATGACATCTTTCATTACTGGAAGTTTATGCCAACACACCTTTTTATTTTTAGTAATACTTCTTAAAGCAGAACGACCTAAATCAAGGATTTTTGTGAAGACAATGAGTGTTAGCATTATTAAAAGATATTAAAGAAATGTCAAAATATAGCTGGTTTTGAGTTACAAAGAACTAGTTCTTGAATCAAGGGGAATATTACTATTGATATGACCCATCACTCCATCAAGATTTATAGTTAACTAATTTTGGGAGTTTTGATAGCATAAGACTCCAAAACTATATCAGACAAACTTGCATAAATGTTGAATCTCTGGGTTTATTCTGACTGCTAGAAGTGAACAAGTACCTTCCAACAGTTGTTAAATTGTCCTCCAAATTTTTCAAGAATAAAATGCCAAAAAATCAAAAAGCAGTCTAACCTCAACTAGTCTTTCAAAGACTGCAGGGTAGTTTAACATTTAGTGACTTCTAACACAGAAATAATTATTTTCAGTTACTGTACTTGATTTCAGAGCATTGAGTGATCACAGAATTTTATACCTGCAAGTCTGAGTTCCCAAGAATATAAATGATACTCCTACAAATTGAGCAGTGATCAATCTTCATAACAATTGCACTCTCTTGTTTTGGAAATTACCAAAGGTTATTTAAACACGAAATATTTTATTCCCACATTAGAGCATTAACACACCTCATAATTCCTCTCTTGAAGGTGTGTTTCACAGATTTATTACCAAGATAGTAAACAAGTTCATCTAGGGTCTCAGGACTAATCACATAGTATTAATTAAGGTGGTTAGATTATTGTGGGGTTTTTAGGGGAGAAAATAAATCTGATTTTCCCTATTAGCCAATAGATAAAACAAAGTGAAGGATGATTCACCTGACCTATGCTAAACAATGATTTTTGGCCTGAGATGAGCTATCTCCTGGAAATGCTTTTTACTCTCCTCTAGCAACTAGCAGAGCAATAAAGATGTCATGTTCTGCCTTTTGGACAGCTAAAATTTAAACTCTTGAATCTGAGCAGATAAAATCTATTTTGTGTTTCAGATGTGGGTTCTAAAGCTTCTTCCAAGCAATACTTCCCATAATGCAATTATCCCATTCATGAAGAAGTCTGTAGAGCTATTTACTCGGAAGCCCCACAGCACTGATTCTATGTTTACAACTTTTATTTTCCTCAGAGAGTTACTTGTTTTGACAGTCACTGAGAAAGACTTTAAAATATAACCCTATTATATCCAAAGACTTGCAAAAGGGAATTGAAAATTAAAATTATGCATTTTTCTTAAACATTTCATTCTTTTTAAGTCAGTCTCTGATACTGGGGAGTTCACTAATCATCCCTTTAATGCAAACAAAACTCTTCAGACTTGTTTATAAGCCATGAAGAAACATAAACCAAGACAAATTCCTTTTTCCCTGGAAATAATCCTTAAAATGTAGCTACAGGAAGCCTTTCTGTCTGAAGTATTTCAGAACTGAAACAATTTATCTCCACAGCTATCAAGCCTCATGGCTTCATGACTTTAAAGAAGAAAAAGCAGTAAATGCTGCGTTTTTACCTTAGGTGATGTGATACATCACCTGGCGCAGTACTTGAAGTTATCTTCAAAGCAAAACTATCTGACTTTATCCTCACTGTATTTTTACCTTTGGAAGACTAATACATTTAGCTGGGCTAAGATAAAACAGATAAAAAAATAAACAGCTTTTAGAGCACCAAAATCCCATTGTCACAGAGGAGCCTGATCTGGTTTAACTTTGCGGCAGAAGAACGGTGGTGACCATGTCAGAAGCATCCACCCTGTGGATATGAATCAAACCTTCTTCTTTAGGAAGCCACAGAGTGAAACTAGGCCATTTTCCTCTGTAATGTGTTGGACTCTATGAAAACTTCATTTTCCAAAATTCTAATACTTTAAATGTCTGAAATGGGGCTGCTAATAGTCTTTGTTTTTTTTTTACTATCCTTCTAAATTTAATCTTCCATCCATTATTGTATCCAGAAGGAAAGTTTAGTAGTCAGTTGCTGAAATTGTTATATTTTCCTTCTTGAAGGATATCTCAATATCTCAATTATACAATTGAGATAATTATACAATTATACAATTACAATATCTCAACTCACTCAGATCAAGGATCAGCAAACTCAGAGATCTAAAGCACAGCCTTACATAATGGATCCAAGTTTGTTAGAAGGGCACTGGAACCTAAAAAGTGTTTCCTAATCAGTGAATAGGTTGTAACAGGAAAAACATGGCTTTTCTAGTCAGACATACTGTTTTCATAAAATTATATTTACTCATGCATGCACAGGTAAATTACATCAAAGCAAAAGTTGTTATGGGAAACTTGGTGAATTCTGTAGCCTAATACTATGCAAAAATAAAGTATTTCAGCTTTTAAGTAGTTATTGATAAACAAAGTTTTCTGCAAATATCAACCATGAAATCACACTGTTGCAGTTGGTCATAAATGAATAATATTGCAGGAAAGACCAAACACACAGAGGGAACAGTAAAGATTCAGCCAACAAAGTCATTGAATACTGTGTATGACTAAGCCCCCACTAAATAAGGCAAGTCATATCCTCCGAAAACAGAAACTCTAACCTCATTAAGCAACTATAAAACTGTCTGAAGTGATGGAAAACCACTTTGTACTTCACCTAATAACACAACTGGAATCCACTTTGAAGGAAAATTGAGGCAAAAGCTCCTGTACAAATCAGGGAGACTGCAAACAAACAAAGCATTAAAGTAAAATTGCCCAAAAGAAGACAACAATAAGAATCTGTAATACCCTGAACAGAACACAAGAAGGCACTTAAAGAGGCATTCAGAACTAATGGTGACATTAACTCGATAAAGGCATATGCATCCAAAGAGTCCCTGAAGCAACCTATACCCAGTGACTATGGCATCAGAGTAGCTGCATTTGAAAAATTAACACCCCGTTACCATGGAATAACAACAACGTTCAAAGGCTTTATAAAACAAGACACAAAACTTGGCAGTTGAACTGCAATGAGAACCCAAATGATAGAAATTGAGAGGGAGAATGAGAAGTAAGAACACATTGAAATAGCTTTTCCATGGCATTGCCTATTGTAATAGCTAGGGAAGAAAGTCTCAAATTCATTCTGGGAAGGTTTTGATGTTGATGTAATTTCTTCTCAAGATGTGAACAACCAGACAAACAGAATTCTTTAGGCACTCATTTCTATCATTGTTTGCAAGTGATTCAGGAACCTCCATGTGTTTGCAGCAGTAAGTGTGTTGAAGGTAGGAAATGTTTATCGTGGTGAAAAGGAGGGCTCAGAGGTGACCTTATGACTCTCTACAACTATCTGAAAGGAGGTGGCAGCCAGGTGGCGGTTAGTCTGTTCTCCCAGGTAACTAGGAACAGGAAAATGCATAGTCTTAAGATGCACCAGAGAAGGTTGAGGTTGGATATTAGAAATTACTTCTTCACAGAAAAAGTGATTATATATTGGAATGGACTACCTGGGGAGGTGATGGATCCATGTCCCTGGAGGTGTTTAAGGAAAGACTGACAGAGAACTTGACCCTAATTGATTTTGTGATTCTGTATTTTAATAAAATGCAGTGGATGAAGTCTTTTTTGACACCTAAAACACATAGAAATAATTAATATCAGCTTTATTTCTGAGATAATTTCTTCCTTTTGAGAATACATCTTACCTTCTCTGACTACAGATTTCTATTTATTACTTCCAGATCAGTAACTCTGAGCTGAGGACAAGAGGAGAATGACTAATTATTACTATTACTATTACTATTATTACTGATTACTAATAATGTGTTCCCAGAGGTCTGTTTTCCAAACCTTTTGTCCAGACTGAGAAATATGTCATGCATTTGAGTAATTATTATTTAGAGTTTCTGTCTGTCCCAATAGGCTTCACCAGTGTTTCTTCTCTAAATGTCAGCAAGTCCTAGCCTTACTTGTACTAAAAAAGTATTGCTGAATGTGCAACAACTTGCCACATAGTAGTGTTATGGTCTTGGTATACATCTTATATATATCTATCTTATATACATATACAATCTTATATATATCTTATCTATATCTTGCTTGGGTTAGAAATAAATAACCTTCAGAAGAAAATGTAAAACAGTTAGGTTCTGGTTTTAGTTCCTTTTAAAGCTCAAGAATTATTTGATTAGAACTTTAGTTTTATTATATTAATTGCCCTCTTCCCTGTACATTGAAAGAGAATTCTTTGAGCACCAGCATCACAAGAGAGTCATCCACATGAAAATAATTTCTTTGGGAAAGCCTCTCAACTAGATCAAAATCAAATTTTAAAAGAAGACTTGCCTGTGTTCGTCATTCTTAGTTCATGAAGTTTCATAGATATTCTAGCAGTTTCAGGGCTTGATAGGACATAAATTTCATATGTCTATTCTTTTAAAAGCATCTGTTATTTGAGCATTTGTTCCTGCCACCATATGCACTTGGTCAGGAGTACACTTTAGGTTTTGAACAGAAGTCCATTGAATTAGAGAAATACCATCTCTTCCTAGATGAATATCAAATTTCAGTATTGATTCTTCGGTAGAATCTTTCCTTATAGTTCTCATTTTTCTTATAACGTCAGGATTCATCTTGATTTTCTAATATCTCCAACTAGAAACTCCAATGTTCTTCCACATCACCAAAGGGTTGAAAGACAAGGTATTCAGGAAACACTTCATCTGTTTTTGATACATCACGATAACATAATGATAACATCAGAGAGGATGTTATCATTAGATAAATCCTTGGCAGCATCATGCCTTTAGATTTAGTCTGAAAAGGAAACCTAAGGACAAACAAAAGTTTTAAGTATGGCAGCATAAAATTCAACTTATTTAAAAATTTTCCTTTCTTCATTAAATAATAAAATAATTTGCCAGATTTGTTCTGGCACAGGTTATTGAGGTGATGTAGTTTCTCAAAACCATCACACCATAGGGGATTTTGTGTCCCCTGGGAAAAAGCATTCCCTCAGGAATGAATATTCACAAAAAGTGGTGCTGAGGTCACAGGAGACAAATAAAAGCCAATGAATACAGAATGAACCAAAACTGAATCTAAAGCAGAATGTTGGTTGAAGGTTATTAAACTGAGGTACTGAAGATGTTTGCACTGGTTAGAGTCAGGCAAATACCAACTGGGGTCTCTAGAAGTGCCCACCATGTGCAGACAGAAACCTTGGAGAAGCATTCTTTCTGCAGCCATAAAGGAGGGCTCAATATTTTAATAGATATGATGGAATAGGATTTGAATATATTTTGTCACTTTTAACTAGGGATGTATGATATTTCTGTAATGTGTCTTTACAGCATTGACTGTTGACTATGTGCTTTGATTGGGATTTCATCAGGCTAGCTGTAAATATTTTCTACCCACCTATGTAATGCTTTTTTAATATATATTTATCTGTTTTCTCAGATCTTAGGTTTATCTTTTCTACGTACCCATGGGTTTCTAGTGCTACAAGGATATTTAGTTAAAAGATTTCTGGCCTTACATGTTAAAATGCAAGGTTTATCTTATTCATTTTAAGTCTGGAAGACAATTTTTAAACATGAATTATGATCTTCAAGGTGTTAACACCAAATAGTGCTTTCAACAGGAAAAGATAAAGAATTTGGTTTTTGTTATTTCAGTCAGGAAGAGCAAAGCTTCTGGGGTTAAAATATACTTTTCTTTTTCTCATAAAAACAAAGCAGATCTCTGTGACTGGTAGGTAGGGGGAAGGGAGTGGGAAAAGAGACATTAACAGGGAAATCTCAACTGCAGTTCATTGAGGGTACTCTCTGAAAAACTTCTCAGTTAAAATTAAAGTTCCTAGGGAAATTGATACATAGAAAACATAAGTGTTCAGTGTTGTTTCAACTTGAAGTATAGCACTTTATTTTGTGCCTACCTCAGTCTTAATAAGATTCTCCAAGTGAGGAAAAGTATTATGATAAAAACAAATGAAAATAAAAATTCTGGTTGCTTAGATTCATCTTTGTTGTTTTCTGTTTGGTTTTCAGTGTGAAACACATTATTTAAACTGGTATAAGGGTGACCCAGAACTCTTGTTTTGTGCAACTGGATATAATAAAGATATAAGTAAAGAGTTGAGAGTAGTTTTGTTTGTTCCCCTTCAGAATAGCTACACTTAGACTTGGAAGCTTCTCTACTAATTTCTCTAAATGCTGGTTTAATTTACATGAAAAGACCTTAGTTGTTTTCCCACCTTAATTCTTATTTCTAAAGATGAGACTGGCACATTTTAAGAGAGCAAGTGATAAGGTAAGGGGACACAATATATGTAGTTATGTGTAAAGAAAGTTAAAATTTTATTATATATGAGTCCTTGTCTGACAACAGAAATGCTAGTGATAACAATGTCTCCTTTATGGAAGAGAATGATTTAAAGAAAAATTTCTTGTTATGAAATGTAATGCAGAATGGGGAAAAATGTGAAACCAAATTCATGGAGTGAAAGCACTGGCCTCATTCTGATTCAGTTGTTGAGGGGAAAAAAAAGCTTAAGAATTTAAAAATAACATCAAGAACTCTGCAAATATTCTAAGAAATAATCTTTATATTAATTGTGTGGAAAAGCAAGAATATAAAACAGTAATACTGCTGAGGACATTGTGTGAATTTTCCCTCTTATGGCCAAAAGTAGTGAATTATTGGCTAGCCTAAAATAGTGATTTTTGCAGATTGTTTTTATGAGAAGCTGGAATTCATGACAGTAAGGTCAGGTGACCTTGATAAGTATAGCTACTAAAGGAGGAATAAAAGAAGCAAGAGAAGCTTTCTTGCTTTGCCTGCCTTGGCAAACATGCTCCCCCCAGGTCCTATACTTTGGCTTTTCTCTTGGTGATTTTGTGTTGTGGTGGAGCCTACTCCTCTTTTTTTACGAGATTTATCTCTCTGTGTTTCCTTCTCCCATCTCCTCTTTTCACACTCTCCATCCTAAAACTATCAGCACAGTCTCCAGAACTCATCATATAATTTTTAAAGCATCTTTGTATATCATTTTGGGATGAAGACTTTTTTAATTAAGCCTATTAATTAGGCTTAATAGACTCCTTATAGGAGTGTGTGTATTTCATGTATAACAGTACAACGTTGTTGTACATCTGTCAGGTTCCCAGATGCCCACCCAGTCTGTCTCTTTTCTACCCACATATGTAATGCTTTTTTGACATATTTCTATATGTCAAAATGTTTATATATGTCAAACTCCTTTTCCTCAATAGGACAGAGGTAAAAAATAAGATGAGAAAGTTTCTGAGTTGAGATAATGACAAAGAGATCATTTGTCAATTAGTGTCACAGGCATATGTCCCCCCATACTGCACGGCGCAGCGCAAAGGGGATGGGAAATGGGGGATTACAGTCCCTAACAGCTTCTCTCAGTCAGCGAAGACAGCTAAGAAAAGCAGGATGAGGGCAGGGGGGTTGTGCTTTGGTTTGGGGTTTTTTGTTTATTTACTTTAACCAGGAGTCACGGATTTTTTTTCAGCTAATTACAGTGCAGGGGTACTAGTATATACTCACCCAGGATAATGGATTTTCAGCAAGGTGACAGATTAAGCTGATTTTGTTGTAGACAGCACAGAATATACACCACCAACAATGAATTCTGCCTGTTCCATTTCAATAGTGAAAACACTAATTATCAAGCTCTCAGAAGAGCTAAATTGTATTTTACTGATGACCTTGTTCCTGTTTATAGACTCAGTGGCCTGGAGGCAGAATCTGTGAGAGGAGGAAAGCTGCAAGAAAGGTGGACGAAATGATAAAATAAACAAGAAGCATGACTTCCCCTGAGCCAGATGAATCTATTAACATTTGTTTCATTTCCATATGTCTTTTTAAAAAGTTTATTACAATTTCCCATAACAGCACTATCTGTAAATACTTGACATTTCAGTTGTGAGGCTCAGCTCTTGGCAGTGAATTACTGTAACCTATATCTACCCTGGTCAAACCCTCTTCCTCTCTCTGTGACTATCCATATTTTTTCAGCAGTTGGCTTATTTTGGATGCTGTCCAGTCTTTTCTACCAGAAGACTTTTCACCACAGGGACACTTCCAAGGGTGTACATCTGGTGGAATTCTGATATCTGTCTTTATCTTTTTTCTTGAGAAGCAATTCTTCAGAATACTTCAAACTTTCTCAAAAGTAGAGTGCTGTCTTGAGGCAGGCAGAGAAAGAAATAATAGCAGTACTTTCATTGGCTTGGTCCTCTAGAGTTGGGATTCCAGGGAAAAGGAAAGGAAAAGGTCAACAGCTACTTACTGTAAGGTCCACTAATTCTTCATCCTTGTATAATGGAGCTGAGCATGGGGAAAGTAAAGTCTGGTAGTTTTAACACTACAGAGGTAAGAAAACTCCAAATTGAAAAAGGCAACAATTTCTGGTTTTAAGAGCTTTGTGCAAGCAAACTATAACTTACTTCTCAGCTCAACCCAGCAACAGGACAACTTTGAATTTATTCTTAATAATTCACGGCTGTAGATTGTAGATAATCTGTTGAGTGCTTCCTTTCCTAAATTTATTTATTTCATTCTGATGTATGAGAATGTCCAGTTTTGGCCCCCTCACTTCAAGAAAGACACTGAGGTGTTAGGATGGATCCAGAAAAAGACAATGAAGCTGGTGAAGGGCCTAGAGAGTAAGTCTTATGAAGAGCAGCTGAGGGAGCTGAGCATGTTTAGCCAGGTGAAGAGGTGCCACGGGGGTGACCTTTTAACTCTACAACTGCCTGAAAGGAGGTTGTAGCAAGGTGGGGGCAGCCTTTTCTCCCAGGCAGTTTGTGACAGGACATAAGAGGAAATGGCCTCAAGCTGTACCAGGGGAAGTTCAGGTTGGACATTAGGAGAATTCTTTTTGTAGGAAGGGTTATTAAACATTGCAATGGAATGCCCAGGGAGGTGGTAAAGTCATGGTCCTTGGAGGGTTTTATAACTGGATAATTAATAATAATAACTGGATGTAGCACTTAGTTCTATGGTCTGGCAAGGTGGTGATCAGTTAAAGGCTGGACTCAATGATCTCAGATATCTTTCCCTACCTAAATGATTCTTTGATTCTGCAAAATAATGCAACACCTAATCTGTATTCATTTTTCAGCCCTTAACTGAGGTAAACTTCTATGGAATACCCTTGCACTCTAACTTTTTATAACATTATAGAATGTAGATGCAATTTTTTTATCATGTATCTTTCATTGTTTATTACAAAATAAAAACAAGGAAATTATTCTATTCAAGGGAATTATTAAATTAGACTCCTCTAGGTTGGCTACCAGAAGAATAGACAACAAGGTAGATGTTCTCTCCTTATTTGTGTCACTAGCAGCCAATTTTTTATTTTTATAAATATTTATTGAAATGAGGGTTTGAATGTGTCTGGGAGCAGGAAGATAGGGGAAATAACTACATCACCACAAAAAAAAAATCTATTAGTGGAAACTAGGTTTTATAAAATTTAGAATGACAGAAAAGTGATGAACAGATGATTTTTGAAATATATTTGTAGGCTTAATTCATCTTCCTCTTTTAGCTGCTGTTTTGCTGTTCTGTCTCAGCTAACAAGCAAAACCTCCTGTGGTTAAATAGCATTTATCTGCTCCTGTTATCAATCTAATACAAAAAGCTGCACACAGCTCTCTTTCTGCAGCAAAACTCCCACTGATACCAACAGCCAAGAATCAGTAAATACAGCACCAAAGATAAGTTCTGCATGTACAGTTAGTTTCATCACACATTTTGTCATAGATATTAAAATGCTATATTTCTACTTTATGTTTTTGCTGTCTTTTTCTAGTTCAACCTAGTAAGGAATAAAGTACTAACACAAAAAGAGTTTTGGAACAGAGAAATAATTCTGGGACTACCTGACATAAATTTGTTAGTGCCCTAATTCTGTATTTGGAAAATTGCTTTGTTGACTTTGTTGCTCCTTACATCTGTTTGATAGAAATATTAAATATGTTATTCTATTCCTACATTCCCTTCTTAAGAACTCTTTTAGGGTTAAATTATATTAATAATATTAGGTAAATTATAGTCTTTATAGGGTGTTAGGATTTAATCTGCCATCCCTTTACCTGATCTAAAGAGCCATCTCTCTTTTACTGATTACTTTATGAGAAAGAAATACAAACCTGTAATCTTCTACTCTCTTGTAGTCTCTAGCACACTTTCTAGGAATTTTTTCAGGATTACCATTGACAGAATGTCTAGAATAGACCTCATCTATTGTTCATAAAATAATAAAGATGAAGTTTATTCTTATGGACGTATGTTGGAATTGTTTTCCAAAGCACCTCTAAGAAAAGATGAACAAGCCTCATTGATAGGAAAACTTATATAAAAATTGTCCAGTGTTCCCTGATCTTAGGAAGAAGTGAAATGAAATCTGATCATTGCTGAATTTGCCACACTGCTTCATTTTAGTAATGCTTGCATTAAGGTATTTTAACTCCTAGGTAAAATAGAAGAGTATGTTTGACTATTTATTTCTTTCAGACAAGTACTATTTCTGATTATTACCTTGGATGCAGTAGCAAAATTCCATGGACAAAGCTGAGGGATTTTGATTTGCAGAGGTTATGTAACTGATCTTTTCTTTGTTGTTCAGACTTTTTTACAGAGGAATAGTTCAGCCAAGTTCTTTAATTTCCACATTTCTGAGTAGCAAATCTCACAAATCTATATATATCTGGATCTACTAAAAGTAAATTTTAAGAGCATTGACTTAAAAAGATAATAAAAGCATCTAGTTTTTTTTTTTCCCCAAAACGTGTTTTTTTCTTTTTTGTTTGTTTGGTTGGTTGCTTTTGTTTTGTTGGGTTTTTTTATCTAGATTAATCAACACAGAGTTTCCTAGGTTAGATAGTCATTATTGGTTCAGCTTAACATTTCTTCTTTTAAGTGTTACGATCTCATGTGAAAGCTGTTCCCCATTTTTTAAATACTTTGTCTTTTTGGGGTTTTTTTGAGTAGGAAAAAAAAACCCCATGGACTTCTTTTTTATTCTAAAAATTTTAAGTATTAGAATATTTGAAATTTATTAAAAATATAAATATTAGATTTCTTGCTCATGTTATGCACTTCTCTGAAGCCTGTTTTTGACATATGATTGATTAATTCCACTATAATGTCTGACAGAGGGTGGACAAGAGAAAGAGACTGGATGGAGGCTGAAGAGGGATGAGGGAGAGAAAGAGTAAGAGTGAAAGGATCCCCTTGTCCTCGGTCAAGATATTAATTACATTTCATTTCTTTGGATAGGTTCAGGAATTAGTGGAAATCAAGAGCAATATAAGGATGCTCAAGAATAAAAATGGAAGCAACTATGGACCATGTTAAAGCTTTGCCCAGAAGCAGCTATAGACAGGATTAAAGCTTTACCTAGAAATTTAGGTAGTGTTGAACTGGAAAATAATTGCCCTTTGGCTGAAGCTGTATCAGAAATCTTCCAGTTCAATGCAAGAAAGAATAGGTCTATAATAAAACAAGGGTAAGGAATATTTTTCCCAGCTGGGACACCTTTACTGGACAAGATTGCAATATGGTGCCTTCAACAATAGTTAAGTCCCTACTGGAAGAATTGAAAGAGCACACAGAAGTTATTCCCCTCACTGAACAGATGCAGCATATGCCTGAGGACAAAAAAGTCCTCATGCTGCTTCCAACCTACTTCCCAGACCTGAGGGCTTGATTCAAGGCAGGATGAGAGGATAATTCTTCCTCCAAGGTCTTTCATTTCCTAGTATCTCTGCGGGGACTTCCAATAAAAGAGTCAAATTATTGTAGTGTTTTCTGTGAAGTGGAAACTTGTCTTGTGCCTACCTACTAGAAGACACAGCAATCAATTCAGCTCAGTAAGAGGAGAGAGCTGCAGAGCAGCTGTCCAACAGCAGCCAATTAACTCAGAGAACAGATAAAGCTCCCACAGCTCAATACTACTTCTTGAGTGTTTTGTCTCCTTAGAAATACAGAGAAAAGTAACAAATTTAAGTAAAACAAAAGGAAAAAAAAAAGCTCTGGTAGCTCTAAATTCTAAATAATGGGCTGTGACTCCTGGTCTCGTATTCTCTTTACCAAAAATGTCACTGCAATTGCAAACAGTACATACCTATATCTATACATAGCAATAATATTTCTGTGTAATCAATTGGCCCCAAATGCAAGCAGTGACTGCCTGCTGTTGGGAAGTAACATCTGCAGGGGATGGAAACACAACTGATTTGTTGTCTTGGCATATTTGTTGCTTGCTAGTGGCTCAGGTCTATAATGTTGCAGAGAAACTGCTGAGGCTGATTCAGTCTGCAAGCTATTATCCCTTGTTGCTCATCCATACAGAGACAAATGATGCTATTGGGGAGACCTTTAGTGTGTCATGAATGATACCAAGGCCCTTGGGGTGATAATGAAGGGCATGAGAATGCAAGCAGTGTTCTTGTTCTTGCTGCTGAAGGGGAAAATCTTAGTTAAAAGTGCACTGCAGGAGCACCCCTGTTTCATGGCTGGTGCTGAAGCAGAATTTTGTATTTTAGGAGTGTGGAATTCTGAAAAGCAAGGACTTCTAGGGACAAAAAGGCGTGAGGAAGTTGCAAAGTGGGTCAAGACCTTTATTTTTTGTTTGTTTGTTTTGTGGGTTTGGTTTATTTGGGGTTTTTTTTGTTGAGTTTTTTTTGTTTGTTTGTTTGTTTGTTTGTTTGTTTGGAGGGGGTGGTTTTTTTTTTTGCCAACAGACCTGCTAACCTAGTGAGGAGGGCTTTAAATTAGATTCATTTGAGGATGGTAATGGCAACCCAAGAGACATGGAGACAAAAGAAGGCACTGCCCAGGGCTCAGCATAATACAAAGTTGTGCTCCTGCTGTTCATGCCTAAGGAACTATCACATATGACTGTATGCAAAGTCATGAACCTTGGGAAACAGCAAGAACTTAGAAGTCGGTGCACTGTTGTAGAGCTAT
Source organism: Pseudopodoces humilis (assembly GCF_049639895.1). Lineage (NCBI taxonomy): Eukaryota > Metazoa > Chordata > Aves > Passeriformes > Paridae > Pseudopodoces > Pseudopodoces humilis. The sequence goes on from NC_142200.1 coordinate 54,257,407, forward strand.
TATCTTACTGAGATTAAAAAGACATGATGGAACAGCACCATCCTCTGGACTCAAGTTGCACAAGGAGAGGCTTAGATTGGATTTTGGGGAAAAAAATCTTCATGATAGTAAAAGGCCATAAAATCTTAGAAAATTCGGGGACTTAGAAAGAAAGTTAGGTTTGGAAAGCCCTGGGAAAAGCAGGCCCTGGAAATGTTAGGCCTTGTGCTTGCTAAAGACCAGGTCAAACTGCACCTGTGTAGTCAGTATATGATAAATGATACAATTGTTAGATGTGATTAGATATAATTATTGTTTAGAGAACATGGGGAACCATGTTAGGGGGCTAAGGGGGATCACGAGAAATTCATGCTTGGGTAAAAACGATGCATACAATAGAACAATGCAAGTTTAATAATTAATATGTAAGTTGCATAACGATAGAGTATAAAATATGTTCAACTCGAAAACCCAAATCAGGTCAGATTTGGGCATGTGTACCCCTGACACCCAGAGCTCTTTAAATAAAGCACCTTCATATAATCATTTGTGATTATGTGTGTTCCTGAATGCTAACGTTCACAGAAAGGTTTATCAAGCATTAAAACAGTCTACCCAGGGAAGCAGTTGAGTCATCATCCCTAGAGTTATATAACAAAAGTGGCAAATGTGGCACTTTGAGACATGGTTTAGTGGTGGATGTGAAAGTGCTGGGTTAACAGCTGGACTTGATGATCTTAAAGGTCTTTGCCAAACTAAACAATTCTATGCTTCTGTGAATGTATATTTCTGTAGTTTGACTTTGGAAACTTTGACTTCTTTTGTCTTTAGGAAAGACAGAGAATATAGAATGGAAAGGTTACTGTCTAGGCAAAAGATGAGTTTGAATGTGTGCAAACAAGAGAAGAGTCAGCTGAGATCTTATTGCTAAGGATCAAAAAGCAGATGAAAACAGCAGACATCCAGGTGTTATGGACTGAGAAGGAAATAGACTAACCTCATTACAACTGGAGGAAGCCTCATGATTACAGGCACTGGAACTGCTGGGAGACTTTTAACTACACTGCTAGTGTTCAAAAGTGCCCTTTATGTGATTCAGATTTTTGGAGTACGTTAATGAAACTGGCAATCAACGAGCCAACCCTGCTGGTTACTATGAGTTAGAAAGGACAGCGCGACCTGTGAAGGCTGAATTCAGCATTGGCAGAAGATACTTCAAGACTGTGAAGTTTAAAACCATAAGAGAAGTGATCAAGACTAATAAAATTATAGCCCTGGAACTGAGAAGAACAGATTATTAAGAATCTGCTTCGCAGAATCCTGTAGAAGACTGCCCTGAAGGGCAAAGAGGCCCAGGAGAGCTTCTTGATAGTCAAACTGATGTCCTGATACATGAAAACACTCTGTTTCAACTTGCAGAGAGTTACAGTCATGGCAGAAGGCCAGGACTGACGAATAAAGAGCTCCTGACTGAGCTCAAATACAAAGTATCCAGAAGGTAGGAGAGATGAGCTACGAAGGAGTAATAAAGAGACAGTTCCTGAGCATATAGAATTGGAGTAAGGAAAGAAAAAATCTGTTTTAACTCACATAGGACATGAAGGACAGTGAGGGTTTATATAATACACTGAAAGCAAATGGAAAGATAAGGAAAATGTAGTCCCACTGCTCATTGGAGTCGGATACTCAGGGGCAAAATATAAGAAAACCTGAGGCATCCAATGTGGAGTTTTTCCATTATTTTTACTGGTAAGTTTGGGCCTAGGGTCCTTAGGACTAGAGATAGAATCTGTCAGAGCAAAGCATTTAATCACAGTAGAGAAAGAAAAAGCTAGAAATTTTTTGAAAAAATTTCACATAAAGAAGTGCATAGGATCAGATGGGATATACCTGAGGGTGTAGATGAAGTTATTCAATGTCAATTGCAAGGCCACTCTTAATTAACTTTGAAAGGTCATGGCAATCAGAGGAGGTTCCCGATGACTGCCTGTAGATCTCATCTCTATGTTCAGCAAAGTCAAAAAAGAGGATCCAGGGAACTGCAGACTGGACAGTTCAGCCCCATTCCTGGAAAGACTATGAAATAAATCCTCTATGAAGCCGGAGGTATATAGAAATGATAAGGTACATGAGAAGTCACAATTCAGCACATGAACAATTGTGCACAGTGAGCATGATTTAACAAAGACAGCTGGTGTCTGAACAACCTAATAGTTTTGATAGAGCTAGTTGGTGGAAACAACAGCGAGAGGAAGAAGAGTGCATGTGGATAACTGAAGCCAGTTACTAGTGGCAGTCTTCCTTGGTTGGTACCAGAGTCAACACTGCCAGTGTCTTTATTCAATTTAAATTAAAATTTTGAAATATATTTCTAAGTTTGAAGGAAGACACAAAAAAAAAAAAATAAGCATGTATACATTAAATATATATTGCAGCTTGCAAAAACATAAATATTACTAGAATACTCTGCTTCTCATGCAATGCCACTTTTACTTGCAGCTCCATAATCTGTGGCAACTGAATGGGCTTTACCAGCAAAAAAAATAATTTGTCTTATGTTAGCTCTGTTACTTGAATTTTATTTAGCCATTACAGTATCAGTTAGAGGCATTCCGTATTCCAGTTCCTAAAAATGTAAATTGAATGAACATAAATTTAGTGCAAACCATCTTATAATTTGATATTTTAAACCACTCCAATTTACAAAGAAGTCCCCAAATGGGAAATTTAACAACTGCAGAACCAATATTTTTCCACCCTCTGAAGAGACTGAGGAGTCAGGATTCCATCTCTCCCTTCATCTTTGCTAAGACTCTGTTATTAATGCTGCCTATATTGTCTAATTAGATCTGTTCTCACCCTTGGATGGAGTGCTCAGCAACATGATCGAGTAAAATGCATCCCTGCCCATGGCAAAAGGGTTGCAATTAGATGACCTTTAAGGTCCTTTCCAACTGGAACCATTCTATTGGCTATTGATAATAAAGGTTACAATTTATTATTCTGAAATATAGCTTTTCTATATAAATATTTATATACACCTGTCATTTATTAAAAACTTATTGTAGCTGTGACAGAATACTGTGGAAGAAGGACATGAATAATGTTTTTTAAAGAACAGTCTATAAAAGGTATGATATTCAAGTACAGGAGAAATGCCTGATGAAGTAAAAAATCATGAATAAGTATATTAACTAAATTCTGATAATTTTTGAATGCACTGAGTCATTACTGTCTTCACATGTGAAACAGTGCAAAAGTTTATAGGAGAAGAGAAATTCACCAGTCAGTTTTATTAGCCTCACTTGTAGATTCATTCAGAAGTTACTAATTACATCTTATTTTAAAATGTCATTCCTTTTGAAATCCAGGCTGCACAATCTTTTATCTAATCTTTTATTTGTATAATGGAAAATCAGGGACAACTGTCAAAATATTTTTGGTGTCACTAAAACGGTAGAGATCTTTATGCCTGTTTATCTGCAGGTGATTAATTACTCTTCTGAACTTTTAAATCTTTCTGTGTCTCTCTTTACAGTCCCTCAGATGCTCCATCTAGGAGAGAAAATTAGGTAATTTAATTTGCTTCTTGCATTGCATAAACTATATTATGTGACCAATTTATTTTGAATCTCCTAATATGTGCTTAGATAAAACACTTCTTTCTGAAAGGCACCAAACTGACTTGAAAGTACCAAAAATCCTCTACTTTCTCTCACAATTTGCTATAATGACCAGTCCCTCACCTGCTAAAAAAAGAAAAGAAATGCCTTCTACCTCAGAGTGAGTTTGAGCATCACAAGAATATCATCTATTCCTCTTCATGCATTTGATCTTCTCTTACTCCCTCTGGGAAAAACTTAATTAATATTGCAAAAATATGAAGGTCAAACTTTCATTTATAAATGATATTTAAAAGTCAGTATAATTGGCATCATCTTGCAGAATGCCAGGTGGACTTCCTTTTGCGCTATCTAGAGAAGAAAATTTCATCCCACATACATCTATCACTCATATAAGTGTTTTTCTGCTGTAGTTTTAGCTCTGTATCCCACTTTACATCTTCCAGGCTGTAAAATATCATGCAAAGAATATAGGTTTTTTCTGGTTTATTTACTAAACTTTCAGTACGCTGTGTGTCTCTTATCTGTAAGAGAAAAGATCTGATTGGAAGGTGAAAACTCACTTAAATTGCAATGACAATATTAAAATAATTACAGTTTGAGAGTTTTGACACCATGTAATGCAGCTTCACCATGACAGGAAGCTTCCACTTCTTTTTTAATGGACATGTCCCCTCTGGTAAAGATCTATTAAGAAGCCAGGGACAGAGTCCTGACAGGCATTTTCTTCTGCACCTGCAGAGAAGTCAGCCAGCAGAATGGCCAGGGTAGGATTAATTACTTTTCATTAGCTGCATTTACACTCCTTTATAGGCAGTTCTCTTCCCACTCAATTACATGTTTGTTTTTAAATTTTCTTTGAAATGCAAAGACCAACAGGTTTATGTTGAGTTAATCCATTAGGAAATGACATCTTAGGGATTAACTTTGAACCTGTAACATTGTTCATAATGCAGAAAAGTGCAAATTGATATCTACAGGCTTTTATTTTCTTCATCTGCAATATTAATAACCTCATGCTTTCCAAAAAGTCATTTTTGTGTATTGTTCCCAGCATCGTCATTCTCTTGAGTCATGGGCTCCCAAATAAATGTCACCTCTTCTTGAAACACCTGCTGCTGAGAACATGTTCAAGCTGTTATTGTGCTTCTAGCCTGCAGAGATCTTTATTGTTACCGACCCTGGTTTATCTTCCTCTTAACGAATTACAACTTCTCTTATTCACAGAACTTTTCAACGATATTCTTTAAAAATAAAACATCACATTTGTTTTATATACCTGCAACTGGGTCTAGATCACTAGATTTATCAATTAATTTAATTGATCGAATTAAATGCCAAAATAGATACAGAAAAATTACTTTCTCCTTTTTGCCAGAGGTAAGATGACAATATACTGTGACTGTGAAAAAAGCTTTTATTTTGGGAGGAGGGAGATAGACCTTAGGTAAAATACTGTGATGTTTCACACAAATTTATTATTTCAAACAAAGCAGAAATAAATACTACAGCATAAACTCCCTGGATTAGCTTGGATCAAATGTAATGTTTGGGTCCTGAGATAGACGACATTAACAAATTGTTTTCTGGTCTTGTTTGCTTTGAAAAAAAATCACTGTAAAAGAAGCATAACTAAATAAAACCCAATCAAAGACATAGATAAAAAGTGAAAATGCCCACACAGGGAGTTCTACAGCCACCTGCAGGTATTCCAATATGTGAAAGATTGGACCTTCACAAGTGTTTTAGCATCTGAAAATTCTTCACTGAACTTCAGGAAAAAATGCATCATTAGAAAAGTTTGTTAAATTCTCTCCTCTAATAGTAAATGTTACCAGTAAAACAGTAAGTAAATTACCAGCTAGCTGACAGCTCATTACATATCAGCACAGCGATATGCATGTGAGTTACAAAAAATCCCCTCATATACATGACTCTGCTTATGATCTATTTCCTTCTCCCCTCCTTTATTCCCTCTGTTCTTTCTTCCTGCATTCCTTCACACTTTCTCCTCTATTTTAATGAAAGGCTTCTGAGTTTTAAGGAACACTAATACATTTAATGACTTCAGTAAATTAGAATCTTTGCAAACCCATGTATTTCTATCACAAAAGCTAACATGTCTAACGTCAGCTTTTGATGGATGTTGACGAAGAGCACAGGGCGGTGGGTGTGCCCTTGGCAGGGGTTGAGATAGAATCAGTAGTAAAGATATTTTTAAACTACAGAGATTTTGATTGATTGCTGTCATTCTCCCTTTCCAAAAATCCCAACAAAAAGCTGCTCACAATACTGTAGAGATACTCTGTGGACAGAGTGCCCAAAGGATAAAAACCTAGCCAAAACACTTGATTTATTATTAGTAAAGTTTTAGGCTGTTTTTTGGGGTTTTTTCTGTATCCACTTTCCATCTAGACTGCATGAGAAAATTATGAAAATACAGAGAATTTTACTAAATTCCACAAAGAAATCAGGTTTTGGAAGAGGATTTTGCTTTATCTTATCCAGTTACACTTAGCACCTGCTCAATGTTTTTAAGATTCTGGGCACACTCATCTTCTCCTGAAAGTAGTTCACTTATTAGCTCACTGGCTTCAGTTCCAGATGCTAAACCTAGATGGATTTAAAATATCTCCTCAGTTCTGTTCCATGACTGATCTCTTCATCACTACAGTAGTTGGAAATGAGGTTTGGGATGTGAATAGGTATTTTGCTCATATGACTAATTTGTATATAGTTCTGCCTAATATATAACATGAAGCTAATTTGTACAAATCTTACCCTTTTAAACAGTACATCTGTATATTTTTAGGCAAAATACGTAAAATACTTAAATATAAAAAAATATTTATCTACACTTGTGAAGCTTCTGCATTTTCAATTACTTACTTCCAAAAGCTGTTACAGTGAGCACAAAAAGCTAATGTTTTTGTTTGTGAAAATTTAACAATAATATTTTATACATCTTCTACATGACATATGCAGTTGTGTATGTGTGTATACAGATGCACAGCAAAGCACAAGAATAATATTTTGGAGAATGAGTTACTGAAATTTGCTGACCTACTGTGTGTTCTCTGTTTAGGAACTGATTGAGGTTAGTGAGGAAGTTGAAGTGAAAATGCACTGAATTCCAATAAAATACATTGCTTTGCCTCAGACCTGGCAAGGTTCAGCTTCATGCAATTATACATGGGGTTCTATTGATAATCTTCTTTCTGTCTTTGGGCTTTGGTGGTTAACACTTTTTGTACTTCACTGCATAAGTAAAAAAACCTCAAACTAACAGAATAGCTAGGTGTTTGTCCTAAGTATTCAGAGTAGGAGTTTGAGTGACTTATTTGAAAGGTATATCAGAGAAGACATTCTGAAAAGAATCCATCATTTCTCTGGCTACTCATTCATCAAATTTGTCCTGAATTTTCTTTCTTTCAAATATCTTATTTTTTAAAGCACAAATTAACTAGAACATTCAAAAAAACTTTTATGGCATAAAAATCCTATGAAGAGTGGGTAACTTTCATGAAAAAAATCAAAGTTATATCAGTTAGCCAAAGTCACCTCAAAATACTTCTCTATTTTTGTTTCAAAAATATTCTCTGATATTTTTTCTTCATCCAGGTATTGTGCAGTGATGTGCAAGAATAGCACAGTATGTGCAAATGGCAAGAGTTTGTGCTTAGCGCTACCTTCCTCAGTATTTTTAGCAGCCTTAAACAAGGTTCTTCAAGTAGTGTCTGTGTAACCAAACTCAAAAAGAACACTCAATAAATTTAAAGGTATTAAATCAGGCAAATACATTTACAAAGATCTGGAGCCAGTGGGTTGGCTTGTTTTATATGAGATGTCTGAATTATGTTGACAATCTAATAATGTGCCTGAGTAGCTAAAGGCTGATACAGGCCTGCAAGAGCCGGTAATGTGGCTGTAACATCTTATAACATTAAGAACATCATGGAGATAAATGAGACTAATGTAGTCTGAAAATGAACACCTCCTTTGGTTTAAAAAATGTTAACTATAAAAATAAATATTGTGCATTTACCATTTATATCTAGAATCTTGTGTGCAATTTATACATATTGTTGTATATAAGTTACTGAGACAAATATTACAGTAAAATATTCATGGTTTCTTCAAAAAGCAAAAAATATAATTAGCAGAGGTGGAAAGCACCATTTTCCCTTGTTATCCAACCATAGCTATTACTTTAAGAAAAATCATGAAAGTGACATTATACAGCAGAAGTAATGAAGTGTGGGTGGAAAATCAGCTGAGTTGACATGCAAAATGAGACACTTCAGGACTGTCTATGCTTGTAAATGAAATGTAGTCAAAATATTGCTCTATGTGGAATCTCATAAAGAAACTGAAAAACTTATTTTATCAAATTTGAAGCTGTAGCATTTATTAAACTATAAAAAATTATTATTAAATATTGTAAATGTTTCCTGTTTTTTTTTTCCTTTTTTTCCATCTTTAGAGGGGTTTAATTCCTATGAAATATTTGCTACAAAGAACTCACAGATTTTTTTATGATATGACAATTTTTTTATTATGATTTCCACCAACAAAACATGTCATTTACCTTTTGTCAAGATTTTGGATGAATTCTAGAAATAGCTAATTAGTTAAAGGTTATTTAAATTATGTTATTTATCTCTTTAAATATAATACCACATGTCACATGAGTAATATTTGTTTTCAGAACCTCATGACAGGTACTGTGCTGTTATGCCTCATTAGCAAAATAACAGGAAGAAGACTTTATTAAAGAAGCATAAAATACAGAGGCAGAGCTTGACAATCACCTGTTCAGGAAAAACAATCCTAGAACATACACATCATCCTAGAACCATAAAAGTTCTGAGGTTATGAAGCACCTCCAGAGATCATCTAGTCCAACCCCCCTTTTCAGAATAAGGTCAGTCATCCACAGGAGGCTGCTCAGGGTTTATGTCCAGTTGGGCTGTGAATATCTGTTAGGATATTCACAACCTCTCTAGTTGCTCCTGTGTTGGACCACCATCACAGCAAAATTGGTTGTTTGGCATTTCTTCTGATGCTTAAACAAAATTTCTTAGATTTAAGTTCCTGTCTGTTGTCTCTCATCCTATAGCTGAATAACACAAAAAGAGTCTGGTACCATTTTCCTTATGCCCTGTAAGCTCCAGTAATAACATGTTTGTTTTCATACCTGTACCCTTCCTATTTAGCAGCAAGGTGGAGGCACAAAGACAGATCAGGAAAATAGGGAGGAAATAGTAACTTAATTATTCAGATTAAAAATAAAGAATAGTGAGAGTCAAATATTGTCTGAAGTTAAACAGCCTCTCCTTTTCTTATTAGCATTTTTACCCTGCAACATCTTTGGAAATGTGACAGGCTAAGGAAGATGAAAACTCCTCTGGTTCCCTTTCCACTAGTTACTCCTGCATATTGTATTTTTTTAATAGCTGTCCCAGTGAAGGCAGGAAGTACCAGGCCTTGGTCAAACCATGTGGCAAGTCAGCTTCCAACTAATATTACACTCTACATGATTTCCATTTGTTACACCAATATACAAATTACATTTGAGATGCATGCGTGTGTGTGTCTGTTGAATTCCTAACACATGTGGGAGTGGAGTCAGTATGGCACTCAAGAGGTGCCTATATTTGCTTTTCTTATAAAAGATATAAAATCATTGGGCTGAAATGAATGCTAAGAAAAGAAATAATGAGATAGGTAGCAATGGGAAGACGGTTATTTCTGTTGAAGCTTGTAGTTGTCTTACATATCGTGTTTTATTGCTATAGAACAAAATAAAGAAAAAGGAAAAAATAATAAAGAAAAAACACACATAGAAACTTCCATCAACAAAGACCAAAAGTCTGTGGACTTTATTGGTATGATGGGGAAGTATAAGCAGGACATATTCTTGACTCTTCATCTAGGGAAAAGGTAATTACATACCAGTATACCAACATGTTCCTTTGCCAGCAGCCAAAGAAAAATGATAAATGAAGGAAATTTTATTGCATTTAAAAGAAAGTAGCAGAATTTCTAGTAAAAGAATTGCAGTTTGCTTGCCTGAATAGAAGATTAAAAAAAAAGTTATCATATCCTCCTTCTACACCTGAGTCAGATTGTATTACTTGTTCCAGTTCTGAACTGTACAACATAAACTTGTTCATCACTCCTGTGATGAAGCAATCTACCCAAATTTAGGCTGTTCTGGGGTATAAAGTCCTAGTAGAGATTTATGTTACTGTTGTAAAATACATGACCTTGAATTCTGTACTACTGAACTTTCACTCCGTCTTTTTTATATTTTAAATAATTTCTGTTTTATCAATTATCACAAAACACATATCTCCAATTACATTGTTAGCACAAACATATTTTAGGCATCTATCTCCCTGATATTTAAAATATTGAGTGTTCTAGTTAAACACAGATTGCTTTGAAATTGCATAAAATCTTTCTGCCTCTTGGTTATTTCCTTTTCCATGACATCCTAGAAACACTGAAGTTTTTTCTATAATCAGCTCCCCATCCTTTCTCTAATGCTTCCACTAATTTACTTCCCTTGTGACACCCTCTTATTTGAATCTAAGCAAATTTGGAGAGAAAATTTCCCTCCTATTACATTCAGCACTCTTTTTACTAGCAACATTTTTTCTGGAATATGCATCTTTAGAAGCTAAAGTTTACCATAATAGGAGGTGTGTCAGGGTTATTAGTATTTCTCATAGTATTTCAGTTTTCTTTCAAAAATATGAGTTTATAGAACATTTTTTTAACTATACTTCTTTACTCTTCTTCCCTAAGGAGATTTAAAACTGCCTTTTGTTTTATTCATGCTAAGTTCTTGGGTTTTATTAATGCCTGGATGTCATAGAATCCTAGTATTTTTGCTTTCACTTCTGTCTTCTCTGAAAGGAGAATTGCTACCCTATTTCAATCCCAGTTTTGTTGGGTTTTGTTTTCTTTGGGTTTTGGTTTGGTTTGGTTGGTTGGGTTTTTTTTATTTTTTTCTTTTCATTCATCTGTTACCCCCTTAAATGTCCAATGTGACATTTACAGCCTGCAATTCAGATTTCAACATTTTGTAGTCTTGGGACACAGGCAGAAGAGATAATCTAGATGCTGTTCTCTTTTCCCAAGTGACTAAGATCTTAAGCCACTAAAATCTTAAATTCCCTGCCCACATCTCCATTTTTTGCTGTGTTTTGGTTGAAGTCTGGTTAGTTAATAGCTTAGAATGGATCTTGCAAGCTTGTAAGGCACAGTGTTCTGGTGAATATATCAGGGCAATTGGTTTACAGGATTACAGGTCAGCTCCCTGAAATATTTGTTGATTCTTCCCAAAGTTAAACTTAATGAACACATATACATATAACCACAGATAGAGGATAACTTACCTTTCAATCCACTTTATTTTTTTTTCAAAGATTTCAAACTTCATAGGGGCACAGTGGACCTGCATACTTTGACAAAGATCATGCAATATGAGCTCTTATCAAAATCTGTATCCTAAACTAACTTGAGCTGTTATGCAGTACTCTAAGTGGTACAGTTTCCAAACACATAGTATGAGGAAGATGACAGTTTTAGTCCCAGTATTGTATTAGTTTCAAATGTATGTAACGACAGCTTGTATCTGGCCTTTATACAAGCAGTTAAGTTCCTCCTGTGTACACAAAATAACATTAAAGTAGCTTTGATAGAGGGTTATAGATACATATTTAGATGATTAAATGACAGAAAAAGCTTTGATGTCATCAGCAGTGACATAATGTTACAGAAGAAAGAACACCATAGTATACTTCAGAAAATAAACCAGGCGTACTTCTTTTTTCTTGATTATTTAGGGGGTTTATTTCCCATACTTTTGTACATTGATAAAGCTTAGTATAAATTTATTAACTGAAAATTACAGTACAGTCAGATATACATCCAGAGAGCTTATAATCCTCCTATTTTTAAAGTGAGTTTCCCTCCCCACACCTCATACTGGAATTTTGCTTTCAGAATAATCGGGTCCTGAGACAGAGGAATGTACTTGGACTTCAGAACCTTGAAAACAGAAACGTTGTAGACTTTCAGTTGTTTCCCTGTAAAGTAGATAAATCTTGCTGCAAACAATAAAATGCTTTGATGAAGCAACAGTTCAGATAAGAAAATTTTATTCTATTGTTTTTCTGTATGCTGAAACAAAGTCCTGGGGTGTAAAACTGTCTAAGAATCAATGAATAGTGAAGTTCAGGATTTCTGCCAATTCTACCAGCTTAAAATCTGGCCTGAAGTTATACCTTCTGGTCTGTATAATGTCATATTTGGATCATATTATGCTTCAAATAAAGTCTGTTTAATTTTTTCAATCTGCATGCATTTTTTTCCTAAAAATTACAGGACAAACCAAATTGAGGTAAAATTTATGAAGCCAAAGGGACTGAATATATTTGCCTCATCACAATTTGCATGTTGTTGATGTATGTCCCCAAAATATACCTACTTGTTAACACTAGAAAACTGTAGGTGGAAGGCACTGTTTTTCACTTTTTTAAAGCCCAAATGATGCAGATGTGTTTGATTGAGCAGCATGTGGGCTGGTGTTGAAATTGGGATGTGTTGGCCTTTCTCTGACTCTGCCTGCTTACAGAAGCAACACTTTTGTTTAAGCTGTCATTCTAAGGATGAAGAGGATGTTGCAGACTCCCTATCTTCTCCAGTTTCCATAGCAGTAGCACTGTGAAATCCCCTGAAGCAAGAACAGCTGTGCTGCTAGAAGCTGCATAAACAAACCCTCTAAGACTGCTCCATCTTCCATGCAAGTTGAAGGGAAGCTGAATGGCAGAACAGCATGGCAGTGGTCATCTCTAATTGGCAAAAGAAAGGTGAAGTATGATTAAATAAAACATGCTTAACAGATTCATTCAGCCACCTTCCTGCCTCAGCAAGACATCAGTGTTTTGCAGGCACTGTGGCAGAGATAATAAACTGGTTAATCCATATTGTTTGCATCTGGTGTCTGAGCAGAGAGGATTTCCTTGGGAACAGATTTTCAGTTTCTTCACTGATCACTTAGCTGTGATCTAGTCTGAGCTCACAACTCTCTTGTAGAGATGATTCTGCAATCATCCCTGGAGGTACAGGCATGACTCTTTCTCCTGGTGACGTCCTTCTGGTGGGAGGTAACAGCAAATATTCAGACTGGGATTTATATAGCAGGGCTAGGGCCTCTTTGTAGAGCAGAGGCCATCTGAGTGCCAGCATATCCACTTCTGAGTATTTTAATTATATTAAAGCCTTTTCTGGAGCAAAACAATCAATTTACTATCTGCATCATTCTCTCATTCTCTTACGCACTGTTCTGGCATTGAGGGTGAGGGACCCTCCTGGAGCAGAGGGAGGTAGTTATTAACTGATGGCTTATAAAGAAAAATGTAAGTAATCTTGGGGTGGGGGGGGAGAATGGCAGGGGAAGGAGGTGAAAAAGGCAGAGAGACAAACATGCAAAACTTTGTATCTGAAGTAGCAAAGACTGCTCCTGGGCCCACACTGACTGCTCTCTGGCTCTCAAACCCTGGGAGATGCAGCTTTTAAGAGGGCTTACAATTGTCTTTTGGGGACTGGAATGAGCATCCAAATACAGGCATCTCAAAGAACTGAATTCACAAGTGGTCCTTCCATGATCAAGTGTGGTTTATCATTAAGGTTCTTGAAAAAATACTGAATAACTCTCCTTTCCTAGACACACTCTGTTAAGCCTTAAAAACCAGTAATGCATTTACTCATTTTAGCTGTTTTTAAACTAAAACACGGCAGTTCTACATTGTTAATAATATGAATGGTCAAATTGCATTACCTCAAATCAGTTTTGATTTCTTTGCCCTCTAATAAATGACATGGTTTTATGAGTATTTAAGTGCCATAATTTAAAAACTTTTCTGAAACATATCTTTACTGTTCATGTAAGACAGTTTTTAAAAAGAATCTTTGTGGCTTTGTAACCAAGTCAAAATGTGGTGTACAGGCAGGGGAGATTACTTGTAGACTAGTATTATCTGCAGAAAATATCGTCTTTGACTGAAACATGTAATCATCAAATAATACTTCTGGGTTATACCTTTACATCATGCTGTAAAAGTATGTTGTAGGAAGAAATAAGTGCAGGAAAAAGTAGGAAGAGGATAACTCTGTATATGCTGAGTAGTTTTTCCATCATCATTATTCTGATGAGCATGGAGTCCATCCACAGGGATTTTTGAAGGTTCTGCTGCTAGAAAGCTGCATGATGCAATATAACATCCCTCTGCCCATATCAAATAAAAGGTTATGAGATTAATGATGCCTCTCACATCCCTCCCCATGGAAGAATGGCTGCCTCCAAAGTGAAGTGGCTTCATCTTGCAAAGGAAAATAGGAAGGGATATATATATTATTTTATTTTCATACGGAGAAACAAGATTGCTGTTGCAAATTCAGGAGTCTGAAATTATTTTAAAGTGGCAAATTTATTACTTTTCAATATTCTATGAAAGCATTTCCTCTGAAAACTCTGTGATAGGCAATATCACTTGCAATGATGGACTGCTTCACTCAAAGGGTGGTAAAGCACTGGCTCAGGTTGCCCAGAGGAGCTGCGGATACCCAATCCCTGGAAGTGTTCAAGGCCAGTTTGAATGGGGCCCTGGCAACTTGATCCAGTGGGTGGCACCCCTACCCATTGCAGAAGGATAACTGAATGATCTTTAAGGTGTTTTCTAACCTGAACAATTCTATGATTCTATGATTACATGAAATCGAAAGAATATGGGGCAAAACAATTCACATTCAGTCCACACAATTCTAGCCTAATATTCCCTAATTTATATTTCAGTCTTATGGCAGTTACTTATTTAATCATTATTTATTGTTTCTATTGTGTGTCAAGAAAGTTCTAATTTTGTTTTGTAATTAATCACTTCATATGGACACAGAAGTTAATAATTCTTAAAAAATTAAGACTGAAAATATGAGCAAAAGCAAAGCAAAACAGAATTCTTATCACGTTTTTCAAGGGATCTCAGGGTTAAGTTAAAAAATAAAAATAAAACATATGATAGCTGAATGTGAGTTTTGCAGACCAATGAAATTACTAATGCAACATGTTGGTGCATGAAATAAACAAAGGTATGACAGATAATTCAGTAACAAAATATGTGTTAATATATACCACTGTATTCATAAATTTTAATAGAACTATTTATCACAGCAAGAATTGTTAAGGAATTCTGTAGGCTTTCTGCCACTGTGGTAAGATGAATGATGTATCTGATGCAATGCAGGGTTTTTTAATAATTTATTGGGTCATGAGTTATGGTTTTATTCAATTGAATATTATTAGATGGGTTTGCCCCAGGCAGTGAGCATGGTATATGAAAAAGAAAAATGGATTAAGCAAACACTCGATGAGTTTAATCATTTCAAACGGGGCAGAGGATAAAGGCACTGACAGATTTGTCATTAATTCAGCAGATGTTTTTACCTGCACACAACATAATCACAAGATGAGAGTTGTCAGTGAAGCCCTGAAAGTATAATGATAATAATTACTAGTCTGCATAATCTATTATTTTCACACAATTGATTTATTTTCTCCATGAGAAACAACAACGGATGGAACAGAGGGTAGAAGGTCTTTTCAAGAATGGTGACATAGGAATATTTTTCTTCACCCCAAATCGTTATATCTATTTTTGATAAAATAGTGCCATTCAGCACAATGATAGCTGGTGGTGATTTTTCCTGATGGAGAATGGAATGAATCATCATTGCTGCACTTTTTCCACATTCTAATGATGCCTCACCACGGAGACTATCCATCAATTTTTTATCAAGAACCATTATCACTGGCTTCCCACTCAAAACCTTACCTGTAAGATGAAACCAAGTCCATTTTTCTATTAAAAATATTAAGCTACTTTGAGAAGAAAGAAGAGACCTGAACTATAGTAGAATAAGATGTATGCCTTCTGTGCTGTTCAAATAAGTATAGGCAGAGGTCAAGGTGGTTAAAAGACTGATCTTGACACCTGCAAACATTAGATTTATTAATTGCTTTATTATTATGTGCATAACTCTTGACTTTTCATAGAACTGGTTTTCCAACATCAAGTGAAAGAGCCATAAGTGTCTCCATTATATAATTTTTTTTTCTTGATCGTTGCCCCAGTCATATAAAGGCTGAGCATTTTCATCAATTTTAATTGTGGCTATAATTACTCAACTCTTAATAATAATTTTTAAAACATGTATCTGAAACAGCTTTTCTAGAAAGAAATAAACATGCAGTTCTTGTAACAACATTTTGCCTTTCAGTTACTCTGGGGCTATGTAGAAAGTATTTGATGAAGCTCAAGTTAATACTATATTATCCTAGTCAATGTCTAGCTACTGAAACTGCAAATTACCCTATTATTTTTTTTTTCAGTTTCTTCTGGGAAGTTCCAACAGTAGTGCTAATGCATCACTTTATGCAATCAGATATTTCCTGAAAAGTGATTCATTCCATGGCTTATAACACGGCATCCAGACCCCCTGAGTAGATCACAGAAATAGAAATTCTATGGACCTGTATATAGGAACTGAATCACATTTAGGACAGAGGGAAATAAGTCAGTTATTTCCTTGGCCAGAAAAATATATTTCTTTTTCTATTAAAGAGTTTCATTGATGAAGCTCCAATCCTGATTAAGCACTCTGTTCTCTAGGCAAAGAGAAGCAGGAGGTTGTTATTAGGTCACCCAGTGTTAACCTTTCTTCATTTAAGCATGTTTGATATTCTGCAGATAAGCAGCAGAGATCACAGTTTCAAAAGCTACTGTTTCTATGTTTCTGTGTTTCTATGTTTCTATGTTTCTATGTAATGTTTGTAGCCTATGAGGTAGGAATATTTTTGCTTTCAAATTTTGCTTTATTGAATGTTTTAATGAGCTTTTCTTTTCAGAACAGTCAAAGAAATATAAAATACTAATTTCATCTCTCTCATCAGAGTAGGTGATAGCTTAGATATATCTGTGATGTAGCATTTAAGCATTCTCTGAGTCGTGAAACTACAGTCTGTCTTTCTTTCTCAAGTGCTGTAATAAAAATGGCAAAGAATTTGCAGACTGAATATACGTGAGCGGTAGGAAAAGACAACTTCACTGTGTTATCCAGTCAGAATAGATGTAAGGTTTCCATACCCTGAACTTGAGTTGTTAATGAACATTTCAAGAGCAGGTTAGCTACTTAATGACTCTATAGATCACATCTGCCATTCCACATCAATGGCAGCTGTTGCAGGACCCTCTGACTATTAAGAAAGGAACCATACCTGCCATAATGAGAAAAATTTGTCAGTGTTTGCCTGGATTAAAATATCTCTGGGAATAGACGTATATTTTTAATCTGTTGGGGAATAAATCTTAACAAAAATTAAAATGGAAGCAAGAACAATGTTATTACTGGTCATAATTATATATAAATATTTTATTCAGAACTTAAAACTTTTCTCACTTTCTTTCCTTGTGCTTTCTTTGCTGCTTTTATTTTCCTTTAAAAGCCTGTTTCCAGAATAACTCTTTTGTATCAGTATATATATATATATATATAGTCTCATTTTTTAAAATATTTGATGATATTTTAATTTCATAAGAAGCCATGTAAACATTAGTCTTCAAACTGCTATCTTTTTGGGTGAATATGTTATTTTAAATATAATTTTTTTGGCTAAAGGAGGAGGGAGGGGAAAAGTAAAAAAATGCCTGGGGCTAGTAAATGGGGGAGTTAGGATAGAATGCAATGTGGCAGCTTAAGTTTGCTGCTGCTGTGCATACAATGTAAAATGGTCATTAATGTTATTCAGTAAGGAGACTTGCATAAAATAATTAAATGAACCCTAAGGATACCTGTCAAACTGTCATATACTCACTAGCAAGGAAGTCACCAAGTAAAGCTGTCAGTCAGAGTCTGACATTCTGAAATCCTTCAAAAAGTGTTAAGCATTCAAAACTCTGCTAGTAATAAACCTGGCAACAGTAAGATAAGCTGGCCTGCCACAGCCTCAGGGCTCTTTTCCAAATGACACTGCGATATGACTCAGTACCCTTACATTTGGAAGAATGGAGTTCATTTTTTTGTTTGTTCAAGGAAGAATCAAAGACATGCTTTACTCTTCCCTGCAGCAAGCATGAGTATTTTCCAATTTGTAAATAAAGAGAATATTGGCTTTTGGTGAACTGCAGTGCATATTGACCAGTCTGTGTAAATCAACTTAGGGCACATGTAAGCTGTGGTAATTTACATCAGATAAAGATTTATCTGACACTTTTTCTTTTTTTCTTTTTTCTGAACAAATAAATGTATAAACACTAACAGCTATATGAGATAGTTTAGCCATTGATGCTGAAAGCTTAATTTCAGTAAACCAAGTCCTCACTGGAATTAAGGTCACTTGTAGTAATTACTTTAAACAGAGAGCTAGTAATGATCAGAAAATGGTCATTGCCTAATCTAGCATATTATCACTGTCATTTCCAAAGTGCCTATTAACAATAGTGTCTGTGCCAACTGTGTGATTTACAATCATTAAATGCATACAAAACACTTCTTTCTGTTTATTGTTCCACTAAGTAGTTTAGATTTCTCATTTTCTATTTCCACCTTTGCTTTATCGTTCATCTTTCTTATTCCTTCCTTTTTTTTTTCACTTTCTTTCCTTTTTTCCATTTCTTTTTTTTTCTTTTTCCTTTATTCTTTCTTTTTCTCCTTTTCTCATTCTTTCTTTCTTTAATTCTCTTCCTCTCTATCCATGTTTGTTTCTTTGTTTGTTCTTTATTCTTCTTCATTTGTCTCTCCTTTATTTTTTTCCCTTTATGCTTCCTTCTCTTGTCCTAGATCTTCTTTTGTAATTTACTAGGTTTGTTAATTTTGAAATGTTCTTAAAAGAAATGTTTTGCAAACTATGCTCTGGTGGAGAGTTTGTAGGAGGCAAAAGTCCAAGATTAACCCATGTCAGGACACTTGGTCTCATCTGACTTTGTAAATCTAAAAGATAAAAGGTGAATGTCTAAGTCAGAACCAGTCACCTGACCTCCTTTTGTAGTCACAGAGGGAAAATAACAACTATAGAGTTTCAGTCAACTCATCCTAATCGAGTTGTCTGCTTTGGGTCAAAAAACATCTCTGGAAAATGTCTGTTTCTTTCTGCTGTGTATGAAAAAGGCTTCAGTAAGTAGTATAGACTCAACTATAGATATCTACATATAATGTAGACATCTGAAGTTGGGTAATATTATACACAACTTTTGTAACTCCTCTGTGTTCAGTGGGTTGGGAGATTAATTAAATCCTTGTTCCTCTCTGATCATTATGCTGATATTTTTTCATTCTGTTTATGTCTAAAACTGCTAAAGTGATTTTCCCTTGTCTTAGATTCTCATCATTTGGGATGTCTTTACGTATCCTTTATTAAAGAAGTTGTTTAATTTAACCAATAACTGGCATTTATTTAATAAAGATGCATAGACCTTAACAGTGTCTGATTAGTGGATTTGTTATTTCCTGCAGGTAAGTGTGAACATAGTAATTCAAGCATAATGAACAGTTGGAAAATACTGATAGTTACAATATTAATAAATACTTTGAGTTAATATCCATAGTCCAAACTTTCTTGTGCCATTCTTCAGAAACTTGTGATGAGGGACCCAATTGTTAAAGGTTGATTAGGAAAATCTTGACCCAGTGATTTCCCAGGATGACAGTAAAACTGTGTCAAAACAAAAGTTAGAATCCAGATCTCTCAACTACCAAGAAACAGGAATATTGATATGCAAGTAGCACAATGCAAAGTGTATTTGCTTTCACATCTTGATAAGTGAACTTCCTTAGAGGTGAATGAGTTTTCAGTTCTTACATAAATATTTCATCCTATATCCACACATATCAGAGTGAAGGGTGGAGACCACTATAAAGAATTTCTAATTAAATATCAGTGCAGTATCAGGTAAATAGATTGGTGACTAGTGCATTTAATTCTTGTCTATTACTATGCAATTCAACATTTTGGATCATGGAGGGATGAAAGTTAACTAGCACTAGTAATCAGTGTTTCCATCTATGACGTTTTCTGAATTAGAAAAATTATCAAAATTGACCTTCTGGTCTTGTTTTTTAAAAATGCATTGGCCTTCTAGCATCAATATTTAGCATGTCACCATTTGAAAATAGTAATAAATTCTTTTCTGAAACTCTACATCTCATCTTCAATGAAATTCGACCAGTTTTATATCAGCAATTTTTCAAGGTAAGCTGTTTGCATTCCTTTGCAATTAAAATGTGTGGTTTACTTCATAGTTGTCTCCCTAAGGGATTTTAATACCTGTCATCGCTATGAATTCATGTTTCCTAGACAGCAAACAAGAATTTAATTGTTTTCTGCTGAAATAATCATTTTTGGAGAATGAGATTTCAGTTTGTTTTAATCCTTTTAGCCTGCGGCTGTTCTCCCTCAGTCATTATAACTCTAACTTAAGTTTATTTTGAGTTACACATGTATCTTTCTAGTCCAATCCATTTCCCCACAATTTTTCACTGTCAGTCAAGCTTAGCTAGTAGAAAACAATGAAAAAGATGTTGCTTTAAGCACTGGTGAGTTTTCTATTACATCCCTCATTAAAATAGAACTAAAAATAGATAACATTATAGGTGTGTGTGCTGGTATATACAAGGCCCTACAAATATAATTTCCAAACACTTAAACCAAAAATTCTTGATTTTCTTTAACTGCCTTTGGTTGTCTCTTTTCAGGATATGATAGTCCTTGATCTCTGTAGTGATATGACAGTGTTTGATCTCTTTAATTTTTTCTTTTTGTTTTGTAATTAAATTTGGACTTTAAATGGGAAGAATTTGGTAAAATCAAAGTATAAACTGGCTCTACAGAATGGCCATGAGGGAGCAAAATTCTGCCTGAAAAGATTCTGTGGTCTTCTATAACATGATTATCTGTTTGATGAGTTGCCTTCATGTTTATAAGCTGCCTTTTGACCAAGTGCCAAAAATGTTGCTACACTGAAGTAAAAGGCCAACTCCAACTCTTTTTAAGCTTGGATAATGGATTGTCTCTTAGCCCCAAAACTCTCTAACATATGTTCATTTTTTCGGTTTAGCTTATGTGTGGTTGTAACACTAAACAACAGTCTAAAATCTGTGTCTGTGTTACTAAGGAGTACTCAGGAGTGGTATGTTGTCCCACAGACATCAAAGACAGCAATCTCAGCAGCTACAAGACTGGGCTTTAAAATTAAGCTCTAAAGCTGGAGCAGGATTATAAACCCCAGAAAATATGTACAAAACAATAATGTATATAAATCTTTAGCCTAATCCAGCAAAATCTTCATGAAACAATAAGGTTTTTGAAACCAGAGAAATGGGCAAAGGCACTCAGAGCAGTGCTGCCACAGCACTGAATTCAGAGTCTGCTTCAGGGATTTCTTTAAATACTAAAGTTAATGTAATTTCTCAGGCTTTATGAGCAATTACTTTTTCTTTTCTTTTATTTTCTTTTATTTTTGCCAATGGCGATTCAATATTTTTGCAAGCATGTTTATTTTTCTCAGGTAATGACAGCACATTAAGTATTTAGATCAAAATAATTGCTTAGTCCCTACTCATTCAGACTGAAGCCAGAAGTAATAAAAGACATTAAGAGAGAATGTGCTTTGGGTTTCTTTCATTAAAACTTCCATTAAATTCTGCTTCTTTTTCCCTTTTATCATAATTCCTTGTCTAGGTATTTATCTTTGCCTTTTGCATTTTCTGTAGGTTTCTTTCAGCAGACTCCCTGTACATGCTCTTACCCCTCTCTACCTCCTCTTTCTTTCTCTCTTTCTGTCACCATCTTTTTTGGAACTTTTTCCTGCATCTAGCAAATGAGTTCATTTTCTCCTAGTCTGAACCCAGCTAAAACTTTTGCATGTTATGGAGTTGAATGCCGCCTACTGCACTGAGAAAATGATGAACTAAAATCTTTGAACGTAGGAGAGCAAAAGAGGGTTTTATTATTTAGGAAGCTACATAAGGCACTTCATTTCAGAAGATTCTGCATGACCACAACAGGCTTTCAGCTCTGTGATTATATGATCAGTTTGCTGGAAAATTAAGCCACTCTTTTTGAAGGCAATTATTTATTTGCTTATTTATTTTTAAGTCAGGTTTAGTTATGACATCTAAAATATTATAATCATTCTTCATTTTCTCTCTTTTCTAGAAATGTAATTGCTGCTTTGACAAAAAATTATAAAGTACTTTGAACTTATATTTTACTTTCAAGTTCTAAACTCAAAGTTGTTCCAGACTTGATTAATTATTTTAGCAATGTTCATTCTTGAAGGATTCAAAGCATTCTACTGAGATATATGCTTCATCATACTTTCAAGTAGAAAACTTGGAGTTCATTAAGATATGGAATTAAAGCAATGACATTTTCAACCCTCTCTTATAATTATTACTCCTTTGAAATTTTTACTGTTGTAGACTCTTAGGATTTTTGAGCCCTTTTCCTTGGAGGTCATACAAGAAGCAGGAACACTATTAAGATAATTCTGTAAGAGATATGTAGGAAGACAGAAAGAGATAGATAACTTCAATCCCCATGTACGTATTAGCTAGCAGAAGTGATGCTTATAGCCAAAAGATAAAACTTTTGAAACCCTTTCAAAAATAGATGTCTTCTTAGAGAACTAGAGAAATGTGTTTTTTCTCAGTGATGACAAACTGATGAGGGACCTGTGACAGAAATGTAAAATTACTGACTCAAACTTTTGAACTAACAGAAGAAACCCTTCCCAACACACTGGGTCTGTCATAAAATGCTAGTATTACCTTTAGCAACATGACTCCTGTATTTTTGTATTCCTGTATTTGCATCTGTGCTTTACTGCCTCAAAACACTTTTTGCTAAGGAAACAGGTGGCAGTCAATACATCACAGAACAGGAGAGATCAGATGCAAGATTTTGATATTCCAAGAACCATCCCTTGAAGTCAGTCTATCCATTATTCCATTCAAAAACCCCCATTATTTGTATATGCATAATAAAAATCCCCTCTGCCAAGGTGTTACGATCTGGCTTAAACGCAGAAGAGCAAAAAAACATTAAATCTCTCAGTATAAAACAGAGAGAGAGAAAGAGAGAGAGAGAAAGAGAGAGAGAGAGAGAGGGAGAAAGCAAGAAAGCAAGAAAGAAAAAGAAAGAGAAAATAAATGTGGGTGTGGGTGGGGACAGGGAGAGAGTGACAGGGTTTAGCTGGTAGCATATCACCCCTATGTGGGTCCCAATGATGTCTCGTTGCTCTCCTCCATCTGATCTTCTTGATGGTGAGGGTCCCACACTGCCACCACCACTTGCTGAGGAGTATAGAATCCCATGGATTAATGTACTCTTTTGGGCCCGGTGGGAATGCCCAGGTGCCTCCCTTGCAAGGGCCATTTTGACACTGTCCTGTGCAACACTGAGGGTCTGTTTCATCATCTGTAGTGCTCTGCTGCAGGGTCTGGGGACCGCTTTGGGGGGCCCTTTGATGGGCTGTGTCCCCCCAGCTGCTGCAGATAAATTTTCCCTGGGTGAAGGGCCCCTCAGCTGAGCTGGTTTGCACATCAGAGGATGGGCATCCACTGCCTCCCACCAGAGGCTTCTCAACCCACACCCAAAGCCTCTCTCCTCCCACCCTTTGGGGCAGGCTCTGTGTAAGCTGGTGGCTGATAGCCCAGGGACTGTGGTCTGCACTCCAAAGGTATTAAGCCTGATCCCTCAATGTGAATGTTTTCTTTCCTCTGAGCCTTGAGTTGTTACTTTACCTTCACCAGGGAGCAGTTCAAGGGCCCCAGTCAGAAGGCCTGTTAAGGGTGTAGTGGTCTTCTCTGCAGCTTTTGTAATACAGTTTTCAAAGTTCTTCATGAAAATGTTTAAGTCATAAACTATAATGTTTCAGTCTCTGACATAAGGCAGAAATTTAATCAAATAGAAACTCATGAGATATATAATAGCTCTTTATTTCACAGAAGCTTCCAAAGATTACCTTCTGGGTTGTGTGTAACAAATGCCTGAGAGAGGCAGAAGCTGACAGTTACAAAGGGCCTTTAATTTATTCTTTTCATCTCATATGTACAAGTAAATTATAGTGCCTGTATAAAATATCTCTTCATTTTGCAGCAATTTTCACTTTCCATATAGAATGCATGGCAAATAAAATCAATCACTTTAACAAGCAAAAAATAATGATGTAAAATTAATTTGGTTATAAGAATGAATGATTTAGTTTAAGTAAAGAGTAAAAAAGGAATACTAAAGTAAAACAAATCATTAAAATGTGATGAAAAGAATGGGAAATTTACCAATAGGTTTTCAGTAGCCCACAGTTATATAGCATTCAAAGTGCAAGCAATCTTTCTGGAATAAAAAAAAAATAGGGAGGGCAAGAGGAGAAGCTTTTGCTTTTTTTGGTTTTGGAGTGTTTTGTTTTGGTTTGTTTATTTGTTTTGTGGTGGTTTTGTTTGTTTGTTTTATTTTGCCTGTTTTTGTTTCTTTTCACATTAGTCTGGGATCTCTTATGGTCTGTAAAATCTTCAAATACCATTTAATTTCTTGTGAAGAGAATATTTTTTCTCTCTTTTTGCTGTGAAGGTATATTTACAGAGGGGACATATCTTCAATGAATGGGTAAGATTGAAGGAGAAAATATAGTTCTCAAGATATTTAGTCTAAAACTAGTTAAATTGGTCTTTCATTTGGAGAAAGCTGAACAGATATTACTGCTTTAAGAGAGAAAGAAACAAGTGTTTTACAGAACCAAGATTAAGGGGGGGGGAAAATCCCCAGAAAACAAACCAAAACAAGTAAAAACTCCAAATTATCATTTCCTTGCCAGAAATGTCCCTAGAGAGTCAGGGCTGCAATTTCTGCAAACTTTAAAAAAGACTTATGTTTACTGTGAAACTTGCATTGCAGATAGTAACCTTTATGTCTTTGAGGATGTCTGTCTTGAGACGCCTTAAATTTACATAGTCTAATAACTATTAGAAGACATTTGGACAAGAAATAATGACTTTTACCAACTTTGGAGAAGTGAAAATAGTCTGAAAAGTCAAATTTACACAGTGGGCTAAGATAGTCCTGATTGTGAAATTTATTGCTATTGAACTGCAGTAAAGCATGTCCTAAAGAAAGGTAGTTCTTTGTACAAAGGGCTTTCTGAAGACAGAAGATAAACAGAAAAGCTAATTTTAACTCAGACAGTCTCTGCACAATGAAGAAACAATTCTGGAATGACATTTATGATGGTATGTACAGAGAAATAAACATGGAAATGTATAATTATTTTAATTCATACCAGAAGAATTAAATAGAAATTCTATCAGAGCTCTTTTTTTTAACACTTCTTATGCATGTCTCAAAGACAAAAAAATTGGCCAATATCTTCCTTTGATGAATTGAAGAGGACAAATAAACAATACTATTGGAAGCAGCTTTTTATTCAAGGCAATCAGTGGATATAAACTAGAGAATTCAAGAACATTAAGAGAACATTTTTCTTATATACCCACAATTTGGAAATAAACTCAGATTTTATCATTTAAATCAGCCAAATAAACAAAAGTCTTCAAAAGGCAAAAAAATTCAAAAGCTAAATCTTATAAAACTGAGGGGAAAAAAAAGCTTACAGAAACAATAAAATCTTCGTTTAGTTTACATAAATTTAAAGAACCAGTGGATTTAAACAAAGTTTTTATGATACACTCAAAAAGAGTGAATACTACTACTACTACTACTACTACTACTACTACTACTACTACTACTAACAATAATAATAATGTTGTATAATAATAAGAGCTAACAAAAAGAGTCAGAAATACTCAGTTACCATTTCACTTTATATAATATTCACTTTATACACTCCCTTTATACACTGTCTGGGAGAATTAGGCATCTAAATTAAGATCAAATCCTAAACCCAGTGAATTCAATAAAACTAGTGCTCATCTGATGATCTCTAAGACTGACCTTTAAAGTTACCTTCTCTCCAAAGACTTGTTGCTTTCCTCCTGTCAAGATTGCAAGTGTTTCAATTATTTATCCATGATTGGGCGTCTGCTCTAAAATTTCAGACCAGACCTATCCTCTCTTTTCCAATGGATAGTCTGCACAGCTACTTCTGAGGTTGCTTAAACTTAGCAGGATAGGTTTTAGTGTTACTTCACAAAATACCTCACGCTCAAAGTATGAAAGAACATGCTTTGTTCATTTTCTGTCCAAAAGTAAGTCTGAGCTGGACAAGTGATTCAGTTCATCCTGAAAAAGAATAAACTCTGAAGATGTAGGAATATGATCTTTTTCTGGGATGGCTGATATTTCAACAGAAATTGTAATTTTTTTTATGCTACTTGATACATTTGTTTTAAAGCAGGTGTGAGAATTAAATTATGTATACTTAGTTCTTCAGCTTGAAGTCAAAGAAGAGCTGAAGAACTTCTCCAGTTCTGTAAAGTAAGCATTGACAGGTCTTTCCCAGAGCTATGTAAAGCTTTTAAGTCCCTAATCTAACTTATTATCTCAAAAATAAAGTGGTTTTAATCAATTCATTAGCCCTGCAGTGAGTCAAATTATATTAATAGAATATTTTGTATAACCTACTGAAACATTCTGTTCTTTTGTATTCAAGTGTGGTTTCCACAAAACTCAGAAGAGTGTGAAAAACCATTTTGATCACAAAATTTACACTTTTAACAGTTCTAGAGACAAAAGAATGTTAACCAAACTATGGGAAAAAAAAAACCATTTCAACACCATAGCATGATACAGAGCAATAAAAGTGTTGCATTTTTAAAACCAGCTTTCATTGAATATTTGCTTATTTAATTAACATACTGGTGCATAGGTTTATGTTCTCCAGAAGCTGAATCTACATGTTTAAGAAAGTGACTGTTACTACCTGCCATCTCTTCTATAAAAACAATTGAACATATGTGCGCTATTCTAAAATATCTGCTAGCAGAATGCTAAAGACATTTGGCTCAACTTGAAACTTCCAGCAGAAGAAAAATAATTACTTCTATTTAAACAATAAACACATTTGCAAGAATAACAGGAAAGTTTCACACGTTTCTGGTTACAGATTGGTTAGATCACAAATACCTTCTGCTTTTCATATCCGTAGAGAACAAAAGGTTATGTACTTTCTCTTATCCTCTATATTTATTGCAAACTAAGTTAGTTAGACAAGTGTCAGCCATTTAGAGACAAAGAAGCTGGGGAAGGAGCAAGTAGCTCCATGAACCATGAACTATAATTAATACATTAGCTTTAGGAATTATTTCTAAATTCTGGAATCTGGATAAAGTTCTGTTTTGAGGACCAATTCTTTGCCAAAAAGGATCACAGAAACACTAAGAAACAGTCTAAGAAACATTCTTAGAATGGTTTGGGCTGGAAGAGACCTTGAAGATGATTTATTTCCAACCCCTGAGATGTGGGCAAGGACACCTTCAACTAGACCAGATGCTATCAGAGTGGTTGAAGTTCCCCAAAAGGACCAGGATTTTTGAATGTGGCTGCTCCTATCTGTCTGTAGAAATTCTCATGATCTTGGTCTTCCTGGTCTGGTGGGGTGTAGCAGACCTTCACTCTAGCACCACCTGTCCCTGCCCCCCTTTAACCCTGACCCATAAACCCTTGATGCCTCTCCAGGTGAAGTTCCACACACTCCAGCTGATCATTGGCACAGAAGGCAACACTGCCTCCTCATTTTCCCTGCCTGTCCTTGCCAAAGATCCTGTATTCTTCCATGGCAAAACTGCAATCACAGGAGCCATACCACCAGGTCTTCAAGATATCAATAAGATTGTAGCCCTGCAGGTGTGTGTACATGTCTAATTCCTCTTGTTTGTTCCCCATGTTGGGTGCATTTGCATCAAGACATTTAATTTGGGCCCCTAATGAAACTGAATTACTGAACTGAGTGGATGCAATCGTTTTGCACTGCTCTTCAGGTGCTCTTCTGCTGACCCGGGATCCATCTCCAGGCTATGGACATCTCTCACTGGCATTGGCACCCAACTGGTAAGAATAAGATTAACTTCAAGAGGTAGGTAAGACTGAGGTTCCCCTTCCCCAACAACTTTCATCTAAAGCTCTCTTCACCAGCTTGGCAAGCCCATGACTAGAGATGCCTTTCATATTTTGGATAGACAGACGCCATCTTCTCCCAGTAGAGGTTTCTCAAAAATGACCCCCATAGTCTAAGTAGTGAAACTTTGGCTGTGGCACCAGTCCTGTAACCTCTTCTTGATTCACTGCCTTCAACTGGCCCTTTCAAACCCTTTCCTTTTGAGCAGGAGCACTGATGAAAATCTACCTGTGCTCCAGGGTCCCTTATGTTCTCAGATGTGTATTCCAGATTTTACCTTTGACCTTCAAACCAGCCATACTGACACTAATCCCATCTGATTTCTAGTAGGAATAGCACTGAGATTCCTCCTGTGTGAGGAAGGAATGGAATGCCAGAAACAGTTCCATGAAATCCTCCCATCCTGGTCTGGTTAGTCTGTCAATGGTATGACAATCAGAATTTATTACACTTAAATTGGCAGAGCTATGAAGAGGCATATTATCTGACTGAATATGGCCTTATCAAGCAATGAATCAAATATGATGTCTGTTGCATCTGTGTCTCAGTACGTTTTAAACTTCATTCAGCAATAGAGTAATGAGCAAAACACAAACACTTTAATGGAGTTAAGAGTTTTCAAATTGAGAAGAAACCTCAGTATTTAATCTCTTGTGCATTTACTCTGGTTTATACATTCTCTCTCAAGCATTTAATGAAAGATACATATTAAGCTTAATTTAAGTAACCATTGTAACTGACAGAAGTTGATATTTATACCACATTTAAAGCAAATAGCTTTCTTCTCACTGAATGCATTTGCCATTTTCAGAATATTTTTTCATAACTCTTAATTAAAATTTTCCAATAAAGAAAAATATGCAATAGAGGCCAGATATCTGGCAATCCAGTATTTCTGAAAAGAAACAAAATGAAATTGAGACAAAAAGGAACAAGAGACAGATTATTTTAATACTTTACATGTTTTTAGATTTCTTTCCTTTATCTCTCTGATCAGAGATAAAGCTTATAGGAAATAACTGCTTATATAACGACAGTATCTGTATATGGAAGCAATGTTTGTAGAAGACAAGTTTTAACTTGTCTATATTTTCAATTTTAATATCTAAATTATATGCTAAAGAGACACAATTAGTACTTTTATAAAAACTATAATTTTAGAAAGGTAGTAGGTTAAGTGCATTCAGCCCACTTAGATGCTTGAATGTGCCAGACAGATATAGCTGTCAATTTATTTCTGTTCTTTTTTTTTTTTTACCAAGAGCTTTTAAATAATTTCAGGAGAAATGTTGTCCTTTTCTTACAGTTCAGAGACAGAAACTTTGGTGCTGGCTTTTGTTTGGTTTGTTGGAAGGGATTGACTTTCTGTAGTGATTACAATTTGTAGGTAAGATTGGTTATAACATAGGATAGATTTTCTATATATTTTTTTTTTAAATACCAAAAGAGAAGAAGAAAGAAGGAGAGCTGGATGATGGAACATGTATTTATGTGTTTTATCATCATAAAAACATATGGCTCAGGTCCATAAACTCAGTTTTTCAAAACGAACATAAATAAACATTGATATGCATATGATTTCCAAATAGACAAGGTTATGCTAGTGGTTCATTAATTTTTATTCTTACTGCTATTATGCTTGTTTGTCTTTTACTATTTATTATTATGGGAGTACTAAAAACTCTATAGCTCTGACAGAACCATTCAATTATAACTTCCATTATGAGATACATGAAATTGTTATTTTTATATTCTGTATGGTATATTAAGATGAGTGTTACAGGGGCTTCATGAACATGTAGAATTATTATAGATGTCACTTTGTATCACTTTATTAATTACTCAACAACTGTAACCTCTGTTTTAAGTGGGTTTTGTTTTGGTTTTTTTAATAAAAATCAGATTAATTTAGAGGTTGATAGGATTAGCTGCTTGCACAAACCTCACTTCCTAACTTGAACTAGGAATTTAGAGAGTATTCTCACTGTCTACTCTGTTCAAACCTGTTTTTCAGTGCAGAAAACACTGAAAAAAACAGTGCAAAACAGTGAAAAAGAGAGGTTAATGAACTCCTAACTTTTCTTTTCCTCTTCACTATCCAATGTATAGAGATGTTGATAAGAGAAAAAGGCTTGGTATTTTAAAAAACAGAGTATAACTACATTGGAATTATTCAAATTCCCTACATTTGCTCCCTGGATCCTGCCTAATGGGTCAATAATAATTCCTTCCCCTTTGGGATATTCTGACATCACCTTACTGAATGCCCAATGAGATCAATAGACTTAATTAGGAAAAAAAGATATTGATTGCATTTCTAACAAAAAAGACCAGACTGCATTAAAATAATATCCTTCAAGACGTAAATGTTTTCAATGTTGATAAATTCTGTTTCTTTTCAAATTAAGCCTTTTTTTCTTTTTTGCCAGTGATTCAGTACTAAAAAGGACACAATAAAAATGCAAGTTCAACCAAAATCACACTTTATGTAGATTATATATTTTAAAATTATAAACAGAACACATATGGTAGCTGCAAACTCCATAATTTTTAACTTTCTTTTTTCACAGTTCTTTGCATTTTAAAAACTCAGCTAGGCAGTAAAAACATTTAAGTTGTGAAGTTAAAAGGTCCAATCAAAGTTGAAAGCAGCCCAAAAGTTTTTATTACCAGAAGTCATTGAACATAAAAAGTTCACTGCATGTATCTTTATTTTGCCTTCAAAATCCTCCTAATAAAGTTAAATTGGTGAGGGGCTGCATAGAGCACTAGAACTGCCATGATAAAAAACTTACAAGAAATGTCCATTGAATGACCTGCACTGGAACAGGGAGAAGTGAAATTACCCCAGAAATGCAACACTTGAAACCACAAGCTGATTACCTCTTCTAAGCTTTTAGTTGCAGTTAGGAAGCAGTGGAGTTTGAAGTTGAGGAACGATTTATCTGAAAAGAAATTATATGCTGTGGGGCAGGAAGAGGATTTAAGATAAAGTATTTAATGATAGCAGACTAGCTAACACATTGTGTAAGCAGCTTGTTGTGCCACAGAGAGCAAAAACCACATATGAAACTCATTTCATTAGCTCTTCATTCAATTTCTAGTGAATTATAACAACAAATTATCCCAAAATTAAATTAAATTTTTTGATAATTTTTATGGTTTTGTTTGTACTTTGCATAATGTGTTGTATCTGCTCCTGCTAATCATCCCATAGAGTGATAGATTACCTTCCACAGCTTGCATTCCACCATGATGCATCCAGAAATTCTCAGCCAGAACTGCTCAGAGTAGCAAAGGTACACAGTACCACAGTACACACTCAGGACCTTTGAGACAGAAGTGATAACTGTTAAACCTCGATAATCATATAGCTGTAACAATACAGATATTTTTTTTTATGAGTAAGCAATGGAACAGAAGCTGTTCCAAGAAGACATGCATATCCCAACACAAGTAAGAGAGCAAAATAGATAATATTCCTCCTGTGTATTTCCTATTAAAGAAAAAAGGGACCACTGTTCTGATAACAATGTCTATGAATATCCAAGAGGATTTCACCTATCTGTCTTCTGGCTAGACAACAAACCAATCATGGATTTTACAAAGATCAATTGGGATCAGCAACAGGCAGCTAAGAATTTACTGTGTAAAGTCTAGGATTTCACTGTGATTTTTTTGCCCTGGCTGCTTGAAGTCATTTCAGTTTATCTACTGCTTATGAAATACTGTTTTGTGTCTAGTGTTCCTTTAAAAGCTAAAATCTGAAAGTGATATGATGGCAGAGGAAGATAAAAAGTGGGAGATGTACTAAAGGAACATATTTTCAGGAAGTAAATGGATTCAAAAAGGACTCATGTTATATTCAGATGCCAAACAAAGGTGCCAAAATGCTGAGCATTTTGCATAGTCCCTGCAGAGAAACAGTAGATAAGAGTCCAAGCTAGAAACGTTTCTTAATTTGAGTGCAATTACTCAATATGGATACAAAACAAGTTTTCCTAGATTAACCTTCTCCTCTAAATCATTGGAACAAAGTCATGAAAATAGATTGCTTTTCTTACTGTTCTGATATGAGGAGTGGGGTTTTTTTGTGGGTTTGTTTATTTTTTTTGTGTGCAATTATGCAAAAAGCAGGTGTAATTTATTATGGAGACTTAGAAAACCAAAGTTTTTGCTTCACAGAGTAGAGCATTCAGACTGCACTTTACTATGTATAATTGCCTTTTATGTGTTGATTTCTTCTCTTTCCAGTCTTCATTGAGACTAGGTTAACTGAAATTTGTAAGAGTACCATAAAGTACAGATTCGTAAAAGCATACTTTTGTATGAGTTAGTCAAATACTAGCTGACTAGTTTTTCAGTTAGGGAAGAATGCTTTCAGTCTTAGGGAAAAAAAAAACAAAACAAAATAGAAGATATTTTTGTATAAAGCTAGAGAATTTATGGTAGGCATATCAATAAATATAATTTTTATGGAAACTGACATAACAGTAAAGGGACACAAGCAGATGGAGAAAATTTTTCTTGGGCTGTGTGTGATATCCACTGTAGTATCTAAATAAAACACCACATTATGTTTAAAGTAATGAAGACTGTTTAAAATTATTACAGAGGACCACTTTTTCCTGTGCCTACATCAATCACATTCAGGAACACTGTCAGTATAAATCACTTTATCCATTATTAACAAGTCAAAGGACTTACCTGAAGATTTCTCATAAAGCCTTGTTGCATGGAACAGCATTATAAGAAGCAACAGGAACCATGACAAGCTTCAGCTGATCTGCTGACAATGTTTGTTCTGTTGTTTCTGTAGTGTACGATGTCTGCTATAGTGTGAATCAATACCTGAAAATGGCTGAACCTCTCAGTGTGTTCTATGTAGCAGCTGTCTGAATGCTTACAGCACAAGTTTGTAGTGGTGCAGGATTAGAAGGCATTTTCATTACCTGAAGTTGGAAAGAAAAAACAAAAAACAACTAATTAATTGAAATTGTATTGAGTATTTTCTGCAAATTAATTTTCAAAAAAAGCAAGTGCCTCACGTGAACTGATTGCAACCAGCAACTAAGCCTACCCAGCTGCTGGGTCATTTCCTCTTCAGTGTGAGAGAGTCAAAAGAAAAAAACTGAAAATTTGTGGGTTAATAGAAAGGCATTTAAATAGGTAAAACAAATACTTGACACACAAGAAAAGTGAAGCAAGGAATTAATTCATTACTTGTTACTGGCAGGCAGATATCAGCACTTCCAGGAAAGCATGGCTGCATCATGCTTAATGATTACTTGGGAAGACAAACACCACAGCCATAAACATTCCTTCTTTCTCCTCCGTTTCCTGCAGCTTTTACTGCTGGGCTCATCGTAGAGAAAGGCATATCCCATTGGTCATCTCATATCAGCTGTGTAGGTCAGGTCCCTTCCCAGACTCCTGTGCATGCCAAGCCTGCTCACTGGGGTGATTGAGTCAGATATTGGGACACTCACAGAATCCTGCAATGATTTGGGTTGGCAGGGACTTTGAATGTTATTTGGTTTCAACATCCCTGCTTTGGGCAGGGACACCTTCAATTAAACCAGGTCACTCAAGACCTATCCAGCCCAGTGTTAAAAACTTCCAGGGATGGGTATCCATAGTTTCCCTGGGCAAACCATTCCAGTTCCTCACTACCCTCATAATAAAGAATTTTTTCCTAATATCGTATCTAAATCTAATCTCTTTGTCCTGTCACTACATGACATTGTAAACAGTCTTGCTCCATCTTTCCTCTAAGTTCCCTTCAGGTACTGGAGAGATAATCAAGTGGGGGAGAAAACAGCTTGCTTCTAAAGAACCTCAAACTTGAGCCCAGCAGGGGTGGTAAAATAACTACCATGTTTCCTTTGTGATTTTCATCACAATGGATATAACTGAGTCCTCCCAACACTAACCACAATGCCACCAGTACTTCCTGATACTATGACAAGCCATGGAAGACTCTTCTACGGAAGGGATCCCAAAGAGCATCTTAGAATCATACCTATTTGATGCATGCTTAAATAATCAATTTCTCCCTTTCGGGAGTTGTTTGAAGGTTGTCTATCCCCCAAGTGCAAATCTGCCATATGAAATGAAAAACACTGTTAAAAAAAATCTGAATAACAGATCTAAACCAGAAGAAATCTGGGTTTTTTTAAGATTAATAGTATCTTACCAAATGAAAACAATATGTTTTCTTTCCACCTATGAAGTGGGTTGTGGGGAGGGGTGTGATTTACTGCATACTTCAAAAATTGCCTCTGTGAAAATGCTTGCATACAGTACAGCACAAACTTGTGCTCCTATGAATCATTTCTCTACATAGCTATAACAGGTAGAGGGAACAATATATTGATGAGTAATAGCTCCGTTTCTAGAGGCAGATCTTTGGCTATGTGTTTGGTGATGTTCAGAGAGCAGCTACAGTTATATTTGGCTTTCTACATCTAAGTTCATGATATCTAAGTTCAAAATTCTAAGAGATAAGTTTTATCTTTGCTAAGAGCAAAGATAGTTTTTAGATAGCTTATCTAAGTTCTAAAATTTGTTGTAAATCCCATCTACTATGCACGGTATTACAGAACAGAGACATAAATTGCAATACTTTGTTGTCTTAAAGCCATAATATTTACATATATACAAGAAATACAAATTTTATTAGGTGCACTTCCTAAATCCTTTTCTGAAAAAGGGAATTCCTTCATGGATCAGACCTGAAGTACCACAGCAGAACTTTATTAAAGGCTTAGTTCATTAGAGTTCATAAATCATCAGTAGCTTCAATGTGTCTGACTAGTGCAATAGCGCAATGGAGCTTTGCTAATTTAACTGAAGTATCTGACCTATATCTATTCCAGGGCCCCCTGCTCAAGAGACTACCCAATCATATAAAACTGCTTTAAGATGTGCTGTGTGTTTTAGTCCAAAGAAATTAATGGGATCACTTGGAGCTGAAGTATCTGAAAGGCAATAAAACTGTGTTTCTCAAGTCCTCATCTCAAATGATAGGTTTATGATGTCACTATCCTGTAGAAGCATCAGAGGCAGCAAAGGCATACTTATCTGACTGAACACATGATCTGAACCAACTTTCCAATGACTGATTGTGCACACAGACAAAGCCGTGATGACACAAAGCCAATCGCCTAGCAATCCTGTTGTAGCTGTAGAGCACTGTGCAAATATTTAGGAAAAAATGACAAAATCATATTAAGGATATTAAATATGCTTTCATTCCACTTCACAGTTGATAAATTATTAACAGCTTAACTTTTCCAGATGATGTGCCTATGCAAGGGAAGCTTCACTAGTTTTCAGGACTCTGTAGACTCAATTCCTGGCAGCAGCCTCCAGTTGCCTTCCCCTGGTACCTGAGAACCATAACTCAACAGGATAACTGTCATGGCAGAGGACTAAAGTACGCTTTAAAATATGTCATTAATTAATGAGTCCATGTGTGGCACAGTAAAAGCACTCTGTACAGTGACTGGAAGAAAAATTTATCTTTTTCTTGATGTAGCTTTTGCTCAATGTTGTTACAAGGGAATTAAATATTCAGGCCAACCGTATTCCTACGTAGACCCTAAAGAGCATTATCTATGTCAAATATATAACTTATGAGATGAGACAAAATGGTTTACTCATGTGATTGGAATATTCTGCTAATCTCTTCAATAGTGATTGCCTATTTGAAACAGATAATGTTTTTACTAACCAACAAAATGTTAATCATAGTAGAAGATGTTCACAAAGCAATAAACATGCTGGAGGTTAGGTATAAAATATTTCTACTTCACTTTTATTTGGATATTAAATTCTTCATTTAGATTTTCAAATAACACTGCTCTTGGTAAATGCAATTGTATTGTTTTATGTGCAATATTTCAAATTATATTTGGCCTTTGGAAGAAATTGATTTTACATTCAAAATCAAGCTGTTAGGTCAGATTTTGTGGAGAAAGACAGCTGGGTGCCTACAAGGTGCTAAATACTCTACAGTCAAGTCTCCTAACTGATCTTCTTTAGCAGCACACCTTTTAAATAACACAATAGACTAGATAGAAACATAAAGAATATTGATAAATAGCAGTCTTGGAGAAAAAGGCTAACTGCTTGCAATTTATTCTTTTCGACCACTTGAGAATATAGCTACCCAAAATCAAGTTTTGTAGTGCCCTAAGAGTGAAGAAAATAATATACCTCATGATAGATAAATGAGATAAGCATGATTTCTAGTCAACAATGGGGACACCACTCAAGAAAATGAGCATTTGTCAATGTGATCAGTGCAGGCAGCATGTCATCTCCATCAATACTTAGGGAAGTAATGTTATAAAAACGTGAAATTAAGATGTAAAATTTTGAGAAATAGCAAGGAAACTACTGGCAGTGCAGCCTTAATCAAAATTTGTGTGTCAACAAATATTTGAATAAATCCCATCCACAGAAAATTAATAATCTATAGGATATGTTGCAATTTTAAACAGGGAGGGCAACTGTACAAAAAATCAAGTTAGCACCTAGAGACCTGTTGATGACTTCTAATGAAGTTACACATTCACAGATTGTAGTCAGGGGATAGTAGGTCTAGGGATAAATTTACATTGTTTTCGTCAGCTACTTTAATTCTAGTGGTAAAGTAAATATTATGTCTGTTCCATCAGTTGTATCTATAACCATTCACCAGCTTCTTGAGGGAAAAAATGTGGGTATTTTATCTAGCCAGTATCTACTAAAGAGCTGTAATTACTGAATGAGTTGATGCAAAAGTCAGAGAACTGGAAAATACAAATTCTATTTGGTTAGAAAATGAGAAGCAGTGACCTGAGAGAGACCAGTAATAACCCACAAAAACCAGTGTCTCCTCTCTGGTCTTGTATGAATCTCTGTGTCTGTGGTACAGGGCCTATGGGAGTCCATATATTTGATAAATAATTAGTTGGATCAGAATTTTGTTGACTAACTAGTTCTTCACTTTCTGCTATCAGTAGCAGAATTCCTAAGAAGGTCAGTGACTGTAGGCTCCAGACTACAGGGCGAATCAATGGACTTCCAGTAGCAATAGTGGTGGATGAGAAGAGTTAAAATACACATCCAAAAAAACCCCCATTATTCCATCACAAACAAAGGAAGTAAAGTAGGAAATAGAACTCCCATGCTTCATAGAGCTCCACAGTTGACCCATTGCAATTTTGCTGTTCATTTGTCTGATGCCATCAGATGCAGAATATAAGTAAAGTTTGGCAGAAGTTCAAGGGGCCTGGATTTTAAATTTATAAAGGCTCTGTAAATTTCTTTGAATACACTATGAAGAATGATTACACCTAACTCAAAATCATAATTGAAGCGATAATAGAATCTTCTCACCTACAGGATGTTCTTCAGCTGTGCACAAGCTGCATGCATGTTCCAGTGTAGTGAATTATTTTAATTGCTCTTGACAAATTAAGATGCACTCTCTCATCGAGTCAGTTAGGTACAGCAGATTGGCTGAAAATGACAGACGACATGATAATGATAGCTAAGAGATTAGGCATATGAGAAAGGTTCTTTAAAACATACCCTGCAACTACTTTACGTCACAGCAGCCTTTCTTGTCAGTGTGAGGTTTATTAATCAACACAGACACAGAGAAACATCCTTCATAAATGAAAAGTGTGGAAGCTACCTTTTCCTCCAGAACTCTATAGGACTGTTAACAGGTAAAGGAAGAATCTATTTTCTATTTTAAATGAGAGCAGATGTACTGTTTTCAACAGTTAGGTATGTTAAGGAGTCACCTTAACTGAAATCTGAACAGTCTGCTCACTGTTTCTTCCTTGTTCTACCTATAATTTGCCTGGAAATGTTAAGTGAAATCTAGAGGCATTCTGGAATTCTTGCATTCTCTGTTCTTGTTACGAGCTGACAAGAATTTCAGAAGCATTGATCCATGGGTTCTTTCAGACAAGATGGAGTAAAGCCATAAAAGGAGAGGAAAAGACACAGATCCTGTGCAAGCTGCTTGACATGACAAGGCAGAAGAGAGAGCATAGAACTATCTATTTGACCTTCCACTGCTCTTTGTCTCTTCATCTCTGGTAATATGTATTTAAATATTTTTATATATATAGTATGTCGTGGTAGTTTAACCCCAGCAAGAGCCAAGTGCCACATAGCCACCACCAGTGGGATCAGGGGGAAAAGAGGAAGATTAAAAGTGGGAAAACAGCTAAGTTGAGATAATGGCAGTTTAATTGTACACTAACAAAGTAAAACACTGCTTCCTATAGTCAGGCAGGTGTCCAGAGTCCTCCAGGAGAGCAGGGCCCCATCATGTTCAGTAGCTATTTGAGAAAACAAATGTCATCACTCCAAACATCCCTCCCTTGCTCCTTCTTCCCTCACTTTATATCCTGAGTATAATATCATGTGGGATGGAATAACCCTGTGGTCAGTTTGGGTCACCTGTCCCAGCTGTTTTCAGCACAAACCTCAACACTGGACACCATGAAGAAAACCAACTCCACCCCAGCCAAAACCACCACAAATATACACACATATATTTTCTTTCTAGCATGAGGAAGTTATTAGAGGAAGAATATTTATTTATCCAAGATTTTCAAGAAGCTCAATTGAATTAGATTTTTGAACAGAATGTAAATTAATCAAACATTCTCTAATTGCATATGTAGGAAAATGTGAGTTTAATCTAACAGACAAAATAATTTCTAGGGTAAATATGTGAAAGCTGATGCTGGAACAATTATCTCACTTTCTGTTAATAAGAAATTTAAATACAGAAAGAGCACACCAACAGCAGTGAATTTCCCTTCAGGTGAGTGTGGAGGGAAGACTGTGTAAGAAAGAAGTAAAACGATAAATCCTGAAGCTTGCTTGACTGCAACTAAACCATAATGAAGAGCATAATCATTTAGAAGGTCTAATAACAAGCAGGCCTGATTGGTTATGGACCAGACAGGGGAGTTTTTTTAAATCTTTCCAAGGTAGTGAGGTAGGTGACACAGCACTCACAGACTGCTTAACCACAACAAAACCTCTTAGTATGAAAACATTAAATCACTTGTGGTGTTTCATGGGAAGGCTGAGAATTGTCCTGGTGCCCAGTGACTTGGAATGCTGATGGATTCCTGGGAACTGATTTCCAGTGCAGGCCTGCAACCAGCCTGATGAAAAGTTGCTCTGCAATTTAGTTGCCGAACAGCTGTGGAAGGGGGATTATACTGGACTGTACGTGTGATACTTATCACAAAACAAACTGACACGCTGAATTACAGAAACCTCTTATAAATCACATTTGTCAGGCACTTCTTCCCTAACTGCCTTTGCCCTATAATTCCTTTCCACAATCTGTTCAATCATGGAATACCAGGTGGGAAGGGAAATTCAGGATCATCTTGTCTAACATTTCTTGGCAAAAAAAATAGCAAGGCCCAGCACCTTGCTCAGTTTAAGTTACTTAAGCTCTTCCATAAATTTCAGTGAGTAAATCTTGTACATAAATGGCTTACAATAAAAACAAATTTTCTGCAATTATTGTGGGATGTAGTGAACTGTGGTGTAAACAATGTGGATGTTTCGATGAATGTTTGAATGACTTGAAAAACATTATCTATGCCTTGGAAATAATCCAGCCATCCTTATCACAGTCTAAAAAATCTGGGGGATAGTTTTTGTTGATACCTTTACTCAAACCCACCATTTTCAGTTTGTATTTCTGTCTTATACTTCAAGCAAATAACAGTCTCGGAGGACCCCACCTGGTCTCATCCACCAAAGGGAGAAAAGGACACGGACGATGACTTTCCTGGTACAGGGAGGAGAGCAAAGATCCAGCAACAATGTATTCAAGCTAGGAATAAATTCAGAACCTTTCTGCATGGCCATGTGCCCCCAGATTACACCCCACATCAATGAAGATATCAAGGGGGTCCAGCTTTTTCAGGAATCCAGTTGTGGGAGAAATAGAAATTTTTGCTGCTCTGGCTGTTAACAAAAATCTGGTGTCAATACCTTTCTTTGATCCTTCTGTTTCTTAATACTGTAGACAACAAAATTATCCACAAAACTGTGCAAACTAGATTTTTTTTATTCCTATTCTGGATTATTTTATTAAATCTTAAATAAAGACTAATCAAAGAAGGCTATATAAACCAGATTTCTGTTCTGGTGTGCTACAAATTTTATTATAACTAATGGTAATTAATCAACACAAGTGTTTTAATCAACAGAAAGAAAATGGATGCTATAGGAAATATAGACTTCTCAGTGAGAAGTGATTTGCACAAAATCACTCAATCGGTTTGCTCTTGCATCCAATCATAAACACAGGAATCATATAGATAACCACCAGGAGTTGAAGGAACCTGCCTGAATTTCTAGTCAATGCATTATTCTTTCTCTCAGCATTAAAGTTTCTTATAGTGAGCAGAATAATGTTTCTCAACTGAAATTTTATCCTGTTTCTTTTAAGTCAGCAGCAAATTTTTTATTCACTTAAGCAATGCAAATAACAGGCTTGATTGTCCTAATTAAATTAGTTATAAGCACCAGAGTAGCACAATCTGACCTTCACATGTAAAGTGAATATATATAGACTTTCCACAGATAAATTAATTGGAAAAATGATTAAGAGGAAAAATGGACTTAGCATACTTACATCACCCCTGCATTATGGTAATACCTAATATTATAGCAGCACTAGAAATCTTACCTATCATACTTACATCATCCTTACATTATGCTAATGCTTTTTGCTTCAGCAATATCAATCTGATGAGGCATTAACATGCTCTGTCTCTGAAGCGATGTACAGTAGCACTGATGATATGTTAGTTTAAATCATTGTCAAAATGATACTGCTGTAATACTGCTATGTTCATGATTTGATCTAATGTATTGTCGGAGAAACACCATGCTGACTACATGCCAGCGTAATAGATCATTACTCTGCTGTCAGTGAGGATACTGTAGAGTAATCCATGGAAAAAGAAGGAAGATAATCTGACTGAAAAAATCTTCTAGAGAAAAACTTCTTTAAGTATTCATTATAATGGTGTCTCTTATTTAGCCACAGAGCATCTATGGAAAATAACTTTGCCATAATCAAGGATAGAGACATATAAGTTTCCTAAATTATTTTTTCAAATAAAACATTAATAAATTAGAGGAACAGTGTTAATTTATGTTTTTATTGGTCTACAAAGCAGACCAAAAGGAGAATTAAAAGCACATGATCTAGATTAGTGGAAACTGAAGCAATTAAAGAGTGACCCCCAAAGACACTTAGTACATTGGCTCTTTGGACAGTACAAAGCACATGTCCTTGGTGTGCAGGTGGATATCTAATGACTGTCAAGAGACATTTCTCCTTGCCCCTTAACCCGGTAAAACTCAAACAATTTCTCTGTCCCTGAGCTCTCAATAGAGCAAAACAGCAATATGTTGTGATACTTCAGATGCATACGTAAGCATGTGGGAGGAGGATTAACAAAGGTCTCTGACTGTATTTGAAGCTAGTGGTTTGGAGACACTTTGAATTCCTCCAGGGAATGCTGACCCAGGAAAACCCTGAAGCTTTGATATTTTCCTTTCCTCCCAGGAGTCCAAGGGCTTCATATTCTTTGACAAGGAAAGTCACTTGAGACCTGAATGACCTCTCTTGAGATGACATACACACAGGTTTCCAATTCAGGAAAGTAAACTCCTTAGAGTTCCAAACTTTGGGCATTCTGAAGTTCCTGGCTTCCCATGTCTGTATTTTTATAAGAAATTATCTGTCATGAATCACTTTTGTAGCACTTTTTTTGATACTTTTACCATCACTGCCTGTCAAAAAGGTTAAGGAAAAAAAATCCTCTTTTTAGATGTCCCTTCCCCAGATGAGCATCCTGTGCATGTTCAATGTGCAAAAATCATTAAAAAGTCTGTGACTAACTGCTGAGACAGTCATCTCTAGTGGAGTCTTAAAATTCAGTGTGCTCTAGTGGAGCCTTAAAATTCAGTGTGCTTGCTTCTATCCTGTTGTAAGGGTCAATACCAAAATAATAATGAGAAAATGAAAATAGGTATGATTGCATTTGCTGGTACAGCTGGTCAGGAGCTAGTCACAACGTCAAGAGCTGCTGAAGCTCTGGGAGGCCACAAGGTCAGACTTCATGGCAAGCTGAACTATTCAAAGATAGTGACTTATACTCACCATTTTTATGCTTCTTTAAAAAAATTTTAAAAAATCCAAATATTAGTCACTCTGTATAACAAAGTGTTTGATAGAGAAGAGAAGCTTTTTACTCTTTCCAGGCCCATTCCTGCTTGAGTATGTTTAGGTTTCTGCTCTCTGCAACAGTGTTCAATAGTCTTATGCCTTTACTGAAGCCTTTCTTTTATAGCAATATGCCACTGTAGAGAATTTAATTTTAAAATATCATGAGAGTCTAAAGATTCCACTCCTACTGTTACGGTCACTGCTGTGGTGACCTGTGACCCCAGTTAAAGCTGTTTTAGACTTTCTTGTTCCCTTGTAGCCAGAATGAATGTTAAGAGAGAAGAGCATTGTTTATGATCCTTTTAAGTTCTTAAACACCTGTTTTTCACTCATACCAAGAAGTATCTTTCTCTCCTAAGAGGAAGTTGAGGTGGTTATCTCCTAGGGTAATTGGGGAATTCACAGGAAGTGATTCTAGAGATTCACGATGTGAATGGGAATATTTATATTTAGCAAGTAATCGTCAATCACCTTCTGCTGTGCTGCTGAAAGTGACATTTTCTGTATGAAATGGGTAATTAATGTCTTCACCATTTTGGTATTGAACATTTTCAGGAACTTTCACAAAATTAGGAATGTTAATGCCTAGTTACTAGCCAGATTTGGGGTAGATAATTATGCCTTTCTAACACAAAATTAATTCTTAAGTTTCATCTATATTCTTTTACTTGCTGGTCTGATCAGTGCTCCTGTAGTTGGCTGGGTGGTTGTTGTGTTCCCTGCAAGAATGACCACCTGACAGCAGCTACAAATTGATACTTAATGTAATTTCATGAAGGTTTCACTTAGATTCTTTCTAATTCTGAGACTTGGCTAAGATTATCTCAAACATACAGTTCAGCCTAAAGACCATTTTAAAGAGAAGAATATTTTGCTTCAAACACTTTTGGTTTATATTACAGTATTATATTACAGTACAGCTCCAATACATTTCCCTATTTATCTAATAGAACATTAAAAACAACCAAAAATACCTCTTAAAAAATAATTGACACAAGTAATAGTAAAATTTGCCACGCACTTAGTTCTTCAGGAATGTCTATGAAAACTTGTCTGACAAATATATTATTGTATGAATCTGTACTTATTCCTGAAATATTACTTTTGCTGTTTGAGAAAAAGGATAAGGAGGAAGCAGGGGACTTTTAGTATCTCTTGCCTCATATGCTGTCACATATTTGACTGCTTGAGTTAGTGGTACACACATCAGTGGGGATCCCAACCCAGAGTCATGGGTTTGTTTGATCTCTGCAGTTCCTACTGCTCACACAGGATGCAATGACTAGAATAAAGCCTCACAAAAAACAGTGTGCTGTGGATTAGCTATAAATATAACACTGTTGTTGCTGGTGTATAACTTTCTTTATAACAAAACTGAGCAGACAGCTTGGCAGTCTAGCAACAGTACATTAGGTTGTTACACAGAAATCCACGTGTCATGTGCTCCTTACTAAAACAAAGCTATTAATTCTTTCTATAGCTGAACAAGGAATTTATTAGTGGAAAATAATTATTTTAAAATTTCTCTCCCTGTAGGCAATCTCTGTCTCTCACACATTCACTGTGGAGTTTTTCTCCAGAGCAATCAATACCTTGGTCTGCTTTCCAACTGCAAAATATTACATGTATCTTCATACTTCGAAACTGAGAGTAACACTAAGCTTCTGTGTGCATGGTCTGTAGATGTTCCATCAACAACAAGAAGGCAAACAAGAAAACCATGACAGTTGTGTCCAACCACAAATCCTTTTGGATAGATGAAATCTGTGCAAAAAGAAGGCTCTGAACAAAAAACAAAAACAAAAAACAAAGACAAAAAACAAAACAAAACAAAAATCACAAACAAACAGTGAGATGTCTTTCACTATATAGGAAGGACTCTTCAAGGTTTCTTTAACCATATATTCAGTCTTTACCAACTCCTGATGGTGATTGCCTAAGGAAGAATTTAAGATTAAGACAAAAATATAGTGATATTTCCCAAGCGTGTTCTCCATAATTTTAGTCTGTGAGTTAGCTTTGCATTTTTGTAATTCAGGTTTGAAAAGGTTTCAGTGAAATCTTCCTAGCCCTGAAGGGAAAAGAGGGAGTACTTCTAATGAATACTTATCAGAAAAAAAAAATTTGAATGAAGAAGGAAAATACCCCCCAAACATCCCCATCTGCCTCCCCAAAAGCTCCAGCCAGCGTAACCAATCAACACCTAACAACCAAACACCCAAGATGATACAACAGTAAGGAAAGATGTCAGAGTCAGGGTAAACCTAAAGATTGTCACTTTTTTATATAATAGAAAAGGAGTGAGGGGAGGGATATTCTGCATCCAAATGTTTCTGAAGCCTCCCCAGATTCTATTTTTAGGGAAGAGTCCTTGCTACATACAGCACCATTTTCCACAGTAGGGGAAACAGCATTGGTCATTTGCTGCCTCCCTCATCCAACAGGTAGAAATAAGGAGTCACAATAACTGAATGAACTGAAAAAACACAAGAAAACCAAGAAGGAGTACTGATTTACTTCTGTAAAAAAAGGCACTTCCTTCCATTGTTGTGAACTTAATGATAGTTATCTTGCTCTTCAGCTATTTTCTCTATGTATGGAATATGATTCAAACTTTGAAGTCTTGGTGCAAAAAGCAGTATTTTTAAATTGCTAGTGGATGTGACCCACCTTTTTTCCTGAAGCTGCATTTCTGAAGCAGGATTTCCAGGGGAAACACTTTATTCAAAGCAATATTCTACTGTTAGAAAGGCAAGAGCCAAACATAAATGCTTTATCCAAGAA
Source organism: Pseudopodoces humilis (assembly GCF_049639895.1). Lineage (NCBI taxonomy): Eukaryota > Metazoa > Chordata > Aves > Passeriformes > Paridae > Pseudopodoces > Pseudopodoces humilis. The sequence goes on from NC_142200.1 coordinate 54,302,271, forward strand.
AACAAACAAAATTTTACCCACAACAAGCAGACATCTAGTATGTTTGGTTTTATGTAAAGATTTTCCTGCCAAGTTTAGTTCCTCCAGGAGACAACAAAATAATTGTGGCACATCAGCTTTCTAGTGCTGCTCAAACACAAATATCCCTGCAGCATGCTACTGTACAAATGATTTTGCAAACATTTCAAGTATTTCTAACCATTTAAAAATCCTAATTAATCAAGGAGAATTTTTTGATCAAAATGAGTGTAATTTAGAAAAGGTATTTTTTTATATATATATATATCTTGTTCGAGTTTTTTAAATATAGTAATTTTATTGTGTTCAAATCAGTAGATGCAAATGTTTGCTTTAATAAAAGTAGCATTATATCTGTTTTCTGAAATTTTTGCAATGGTTGCTGCTTTAAATCTGCCCTTCCATACAGAGCACCAAGGGCATTTCAAGTTTATTGAGTGAACAGGCATTACAGGATGACATCAATGAATCTTTACCCTTGTGAGGGAAGACATTACTGAAATTAAATGATGCTGACTGTCAATACCATGCACGGACCTTACATTTGTATCAATGAATAATAATGTTTGGCGCAGGGTGAATAATCTTCAGCGTTGTTTCTAGCTACTGCAATTATTACCTAAAAAAAAACCCAAAAACATAACGGTCAGGTTCTGCTCAATCAAATTTTATGGTTATCCTCACTTGCCCTGTGGCTGCAGCTCTGCCTCTGAAGGTGTCGGGGTGCTCCAGGCAGCCTTTCCAAAAATTTGGTGGGCAGGGACATCTAGTGGCACAAGGATTACAGACCTGATGACAGGCTGATTATTCCACTGCCTGTGACTTCAGGAGATCCAGAGAGAGGGAACCAAGCAAAGGGATGTGAATCCTTCCTGCTTTCATGGACTGTAAGGGAGAACAGGAACCACTTGTACTGTTAGGTGCAGATCCCCTTTCACCAAATGACACTTGCTAAGAAGGTAACAGGACAGAACCTTGCTAGCATTTAAACCTGTCATGTTGCTCTAGTTTCTCATATCAGTGAATAAGTCAACATATGGCACTGCTGAGACTGCAATCCAGGAGTGGTGCTGTTTATTCTAGTGGCAAGTGCCTGCTTTTCATTGTTTTATGTCCTTTTCTGCACAGGTTCGTATCATCAAAATAACCGAACAACTTCCCTGAATTAATTTTTAACTACAACTAACATTTGTCATGCTTTGTTTTTTCTTTTTTTTTTCCTTCTGGAGAGAAATGTTGACTGTGAAATGACTTCCAAGCAGGCAAAGTTTGTTTATGACTCTTTGTTTGAATATATGTGTTACTAAACAATTGCACTACATGAAGTGTAAAGGGGTAATTCATTTATCCTTAGTTTGTCAAGGAAGAAACAGGTGAGAATTTTCTCCTTTGAACTAGACTTTTAAGATAGTTCTGACTTTTCAAAGGCAGTACTTGATTTTATTGTAGATAGTTCTGTTATGCTGAAAGAAGAGAACTGTCATTTGTGGACATCAGTGTTTGCACATCTTCTACAGCTGATTGCAGCTTACTGCAAGTCAGCCTCACTGACATAAGGTGTCTTTCTGACTTTAGTGATAACCTGGTTTTAAATGAATATGGAACATACCCTGGGGCATCAAATTATGCTAAGCCTTTTTACTGTAGGAAATAGTAAGAACAAAAAAGGAAAGAAAATAGACATAATATATATTCATATGAGAATACCAAATATTTGGACTGATTTGAAAAAAAAAATGTTCAGCAATGAAATATTCATTATAAGCACACAGAGAGAGTGAGAAAGAGAGAGAACATATAGTTGTGTTATGACCAGCTTCTTTATGTGTAGCAAATAATTTAGGCTACATCAAAAGATACTACTAAGGATTTGATTTTGAAAGTCTATTTATATTATTAATACACTTTCCTTCTGCCATGCAAAAGTTTCTGTAGTCATAAAAGTTTCAGAATGTTAGAATGTAAAATTCTAGGAAACAAAAGGAATGAAAATGAGGACAAGAGCCTGCAAAACCTATACTGATTCCTTATAAATTTATTGAGATTATTTACTGAGATAAGAAAATCAGGAAAAGAAAATAGTTTGAGATGGGTTCTTTTTGTTTGTTTTTTTGTTTTTTTTTAATTTTTCAATTGGGAAAAATTGTAATCATCATTGTTCTGAAAATGTTAATTCTCATATTACATAGTAAAAGATTCCAATTGAATTATTTCTATCACCTCTGATTGTCACATTTTCAAAATGCTGGTATTATTTGGGAAGATACATCAGAAATTATCTTCAAAATGTGAATCATGAAAACCATGTAATCTACAATTCACAAAAATCCATAGCATCTTCGACTTCCGATATTTCACTTCTTCTGTAACATTCCTGTGTTGGTTTTGCACAACCTGGTTTTTGGTAGCAGGGGGAGTCACAGAGGTGGTTTCTGTGAGAAGATGATAGAAGCTTCCACCAGCTCTGGCAGAGGCAGTCCCTGATGGCTCCAAAGATGGACATCGCTCTGGCCAAGGCTGGGCCAATTAAACATGATGGTAGCACCCCTGTGATAAAATATTTAAGACTAAAGCAAAACAAGTGGTACAGTTTTAATTCTAGCCAGAGAAGAGTAGGAGGTGAGAACATGTGAGGGAAACAACATGGAGACACCAAGGTCAGTGGAGAAGGAGGAGCAGGAGCTGCTCCAGGTGCTGGAACTGAGATTCCTCTGCAGGCTGTGGTGAGGCTGTGGTCCAGCAGCTGTGCCCTGCAGCCCATGGGGATCCATGGGGGATGCAGAGATCCATCCACAGCCCCTGGGGATCCATGGGGGATGCAGAGATCCATCCACAGCCCCTGGGGATCCATGGGGGATGCAGAGATCCACCCAAAGCCCCTGGGGATCCATGGGGGATGCAGAGATCCACCCACAGCCCCTGGGGATCCATGGGGGATGCAAAGATCCACCCACAGCCCATGGTGGAAGTGCCCATGCCAGAGCAGGTGGATGCCTGGAGGAGGCTGTGATCCAGTGGGAGACCCAGTGGAGAGAGAGGGCCCTGCTTCCAGGCTGGAGCAGCCAGTCATGGAGGGCTGCACCCCGTGGGAAGAGAGACCCACGTTGTGGTAGTTTTTGGAGGACTGTGTGCCTGTGGGAGGGACTCACACTGCAGCAGTTTTGGGAGGACTGCTTCTCATGAGAGTGGACCCACGCTGGAGAAATTCATAAAGAACTGTCTCCAGTGGGAGGGACCCCAGGGTCTCCCAGGGGAAGGACTCCTCTCCCAGAGCAGTGGAAGGAAACTTTGGGTGATGAACTGACCAAACCCCCATGCCCTGTCTCCCTGCACTGCTGGTGGGAGAAGAGGCTGTTGGGGAAAAGAGATGATCTTCAAGGACTTATTTTTATTTCTCATTGTCCTTCTTTGTTTTTGTTACTGATAAACTCACTTCATGTCTCTAAGATGAGCCTGTTTTGCCCTTGGAGTGTTTTCTCCTGGTCCTTATCTCAGCTCATGAACCCTTTATTCTCCTCTGCCCACGTGTGGCAGTGGAGGATGAGTAAGCGGCTTTCATGGGTGCTTGGCATTTGGTCAGTGTCAAACTATGACAATTACTAATATTTCTTTGTTGGATCTAGTTGTGAAAAATAATTCATCCTCTAATTTTAATACAATAATGAATATTCCAGAGCTCCATCTTTCATATTAAACAGACATCTTTCTCCTTGACAATTCATGATATACCTGACATCAACAGGCAAATGTTTGATTCTCATGCGGAAGAAATCTCTGACAGCTGATTACTCTGTCATATTTTCCCCTGTAACTCAACTTATCAAAACATTAGCCAGCATTCCTGTGAATCACCAAGGCAATATTCACCAGATGCATTATCTGCAATGAACTAATTTTGAATAATAAACTAGAAAATACTTCAGGGGAATTAAGATTGTGACTGCTGTTTCACTCATGAATGATATTCATATCACTCATATGAATAGTCTATATACCCAGATCTAGTTTTTTGAACTAAAGGAAAAAATGGCCAAGAAATTCAAATGAATATGATATGGATATGAATGGTATGATATATGAACTTGAAGTTCAAATGAGTATGATCAAGTACATCATGTAGTTTACCAAATTATTTAACTACATTCGTTAAGTCTGCTACACCACATATTAAATTGAGCAGAGGGCTCCAATCAGTATTGTATAAAACAGATTCTCTTCTGAGAATCTGAGCTCTTCAGCTCTGATGCTTGGAGCTGAGAATCACTGTTGTCCACATTATTGGGAAGAGAGGATAATACAAAACACTGAAAATTTTATTTTTGCTTAAGTAACATTTTCATTTGCACAGCAATGCAAAGATTTAACAGACATTTGCACTACCATGTGATTGAGTAACTGAGATCATATGCATTATTTAGATAAAGGACAGGTGTTGGGTGAAACTCAGCTCTGTTGCAGGAAAATTAACAAGTTGCAACCAAGAGTTCTTCCTCCATATTTGAGATAGGAAAAGTAGTAATTTATTCTAGCTATCATGTCCAAATATTTGTAAGATCACTAGGGCCCTGGGCCCCAAGTACTGCATTGTCCATCCGATCCCATTTCTCTTCCTTTCCCTTCTGGGCCTGGGGAGGGAGATCAGGGCCACTTCTGCTGCTGTGTGGCAGTGACTTCAGATAAGGTCTGGGATCAGTCTCCGTGGGTGTCCTCCTCCCATGAGGGCTGTGCTAGAGCTCAGCCCCTTAGCCCTGGCCCTGGCCCTTGCCTGGCCTGTGTTGTAGGGATACATGTGACACAACCAACACTTTGTGGTCCTTGTCTTCCTGACTTGCCCTCAGACATCCTTTGGATAGTCATCCTGGGGCAGCTCTGCTTGGACCTGCTCTGCTGTCCTTGGACCTTGCTCTGCAGTACTATAGTCCAGGTCAGGACTCTGCAGCACCCCATGCAAGGTGCATAAATGTGTATGTGCCTGTGAGAGGGTGTAAGAAGGTGACACAGAAATACTGCTGATAGCACTACTCTTTACCTGTAATGAACAAATCTGAGCTACTGGGAGGAACTGTGGTAATTTCTGCCAGCAGCTTCTGGGGAAAGTGAAAAATCACTTGTTCTTTCTCTGCAGAAGCCCATGGGCAAATGGCTAAGTGTTATAACCGATGAAACTAGGCTAGGAAATTTTCAATACTTCCAAAAATCCTGTTTTGAAATTTGTTACAAGTTTTTTGTCTATTAAGGAACACTAATTTTAAATTATTTCCTTTGCATGGAGTAAATTTCTGCACAGCTTTACCTAATCTTTATTTAAAAAAAAAAAAAGCAAGCCCACATATTCTGAAATTCAAGCCCAGACCTCTGAATAAGGTTGCCATGTTTGGTGTTTGATTAAAGGAATCATGGCTCTTGCTTCAGTGTGAAGTATGAATAATGAGTATTTATTTCCTAACATCATAAGTTATGTAAAATAACTTAAGGGTGTGGATGGTGTGGGGGAAGGGTATCCCATGACACTCAGCACTGACCTGGTTTTATTCTGACTGAAGTTAGTGAGAATTTTCCAGAGTTACACAAGAACATCAGTAAGCTGATATAACTTCCTTTAAGAAGTATTTTCCTTAGTACTTCTATGCTGCTTTGAAAGCCTGAAATTAAAAAGCCCTTTAGAAGTGCAAAATTTCTGTATTATCATTATATTGAGACTAGTTTACTTAAAAAAAAAAAAGCAAACCTGTTTAAAAGAAACCTTGTTTTCAATGCATTGGAAGAGTAAGCAAAGTCTAATTTAAAAGTCACAGGTTAATATTTCTGGTTTTAGAGAAAATGAGGTTATACACATTATTCTTTATTTTGCATACAGAAAAAAGCTTGTAATCTGATATAAAATTCTGAACATAAATACTGCTCATTTTTTTCTAAACCAAGTAATTAGTTTACCTCAGCAATAACAACATTTTTTTCTATGAGAATTAGAATAAATGACATGTTGTAATTTCAGAGATGATCAAAAATTTAATATTAATATATAAGATCGAAAATAGCATTTGGGTTTCTGAATAATGTCTGAAGAAAGCACAAGGAAATATTTCTTTCATCTGTATTGAGCCTTAGAGAAAGTATTTTAAAAAATCTAGGAAGATGGGTGAAGTTCTAAAAAACTTAAACCCTGAGCTTTGAGATACTGCAGGTTAATATGATTGGATAATAAAACTCACTTAAATATTAGAAAAATATTAATCTGAGGTGCACTTCCTTGGGCTTTTTCTCAAGTTATAGCTATTGTCCATAACACTATTTCCAAGCTAAATTAAAATCTGCTGTTAAATTTGTTTTTGTTAATATGGTAGCCAGTAACCTTAGGGCTGGATGGGAAGGAGTCAATTGCATAATTCCAGGGCTGCTCCCTTTTATGTGAAAGGGAACTATTTTAGAGGGCTGCTGGATTTAATCCTCTCTTAAAATACTTTCATTTTAGCATTCTTAATTACACTCCAACACTGTAAGCAGTATTTATATTCAGTTTTTGTGAACATGTAGTTTAATCATGATGTAACAGCTGTAACACTTAGATAAGCATGCCACAAAGTTAAACATGAATATGGTCACTGTTTTTAGTGCAGACACCTAACAAGAGCCACTGCAGACCAAAGAGGTCATGAAGATGTAGGTGTTTGTAGTTCCACATTATAAACAGATCATCAGTAGTGATGAATTCCCGTCTTCCAACTCTGACTTTTACTCAGGATTGAGTAATAAGACAGATATATCAAAAATGACAATTTTTTTTCTGAAATCCTGATATTACTAATACCATATAAAAGCTTATTAAATAAGTTAATAAAGCTTAGCAATTTAACTTGTGTCACAAGGTTGGTTTTCTTCATTTTTTTCTCTTATCTTGAATGTCTTTAATTTATGAACAGTCTATATCATAACTCATTCAGATCATTCTCTGTTAAGGCACCTACATCTGTACAAATTCCCATTAAGAGGGGAGAGTGTCAGGAGAAGGACACAAGTTTTGAAAATCAAAGTCACTTTTTTAGTAGGATAACTTTAATGAGAATCCCAAGAAAACTGTACAAAGGAGGTGGAACAAGCACTTGCCATACTTCCTCAGGAAATTCAAGTTCCTTCCCAGGCTTGAATCACCATCACTCTCTGCAGAGCATGGGAAGATATAAAAGCAGAAAATGCAAGAGGATTACATCTTTGTTAATACAGCCCTTACATTTTAAACTAGCAGCAGCAGAAACCTCTCTGAAGTTATTTATTATCTCTTACCCCTCCTTTTCTTCCAGAGTAGCAGGAGTGAGAGTTTTCTTCTTGCCTCCACAGAAATTTTAGAAGACACTACAGGTTATTTAAAACATACCTGTCTCCTCACAGCCCTCTTCTGCCACACCCAGCTGTTCCAACTTATACCCTTTACTTTCCATTTTTCCTTACTCTTACCACACTGGAAATCAGCTGATCTTCCTTCCACCCACAGACATTTCCTGTTAATTGCATTTTTCCTCCACACCTAATCAACTGTTTTAAGGACCAAACACAGATCATTAAAAAGGAGCAATAAGGACTTGTGAATATATTTACAATTTACAGTAACTGATCAGAAGTACATAAACAAGATGTCATTGTGCTGCCAAGACTTTTTAATCAATCAGAGGGAAAGTTTAGTATGATGGAACCCAGTAACACAAAATCTAAGATTTATTTACTAAGTAGGATGAGTACAAGATTTAAACAACAGTTCCTATTCTATCTCATATATGCACACACATAAGTCTGCATAGCCTGTCCACATCAGACAAGGTATCCAATCCAGCTGTGATCAGCACCATGGTCTCAAGGGCACAGGGCACAGGTTCCACCTTACTGAGATGTCCAAGCTCTGGATGGCAAAGTGAGTTCTGCCTTTGGCAGTGATGAACACATTCATGGGGTGCTTTCCCCAAGAGGAGCGACTGTCTTCGCTATCTATTGCTTTCTATCCTAAAAATTCTGTGTAAGCCACCAGAGGTGTAACCCAAGGTCAACCTCTTGACTTTCTCATGCTGTGTCACAACCCATTAGTAGGGAGCGTGATGTTTGTTATGAATTCTTATCAGGCTGAACAAAGACACTAGACATGTAGGGGAGCTCTTAGCTTTTATTGTATTGTCACCTTAATTCTGGCAACCAGCCCACTTATTATATTCAAGAGGTATTAGCCAACAGTCCTTCAAATTCTTAAAATACTTTCACAAGAATGGTGGCTGAAAAGCCCTTAATTTTTTATAGCACACTTCTTTAAGTTCTTAACTCCCACAACAAACTCCCCAAAGGGGCTGGCTAAAAGGCCACAACACACTTCTACGTTTGGCCCATTCCCACAACAGACTTCAGTACAGGGGGTAGAATATGATGGTTGTGCTTTGTCTAGGCAAAGGAAGGGGGGAGAGAAATACAGACAGAAGAGGGAGAGAGAGAACAAAAAATACCACCAATCCTTAAGATGCCATATTGGTCCTGCCACATGGATGGTCTGGAGCAGGGGCATTGAGACAAAGAAAGTGAAAGAAAGAGGAGAAATTGACTGGGGAGTCCCAATCCGCTTCCCTCTGTAGTTAACCTGGTACGTAAACTAGATTTTTTTGTGCTGTTTTGTTCACGCATACACAGCCAGCTCTTTGCGGCCTCCTCCAGGGAGTGAGTCTAGGCAGAGAACTGAGTCTCAGGGTGGAGCAGGACGTTGACTCGAAACAGTGCTGCCCCAGTTTAACAGGACTCTCTCTTCCAATCCCACCTGTCCAGTTGTAACAGTGAGTATGTATGACATGCTAAGTCAGTTGCCTGTTGATAGCTATATCACTGCCTACCCTAGGAGCTCTACCCTCGATGAATCACATGGATGAAAAGCTGTTAGCACTTTATCTATGCATCTTTCTTTCCTAAATTATTAGAGAAAGGTGGATATAGTCCACCTCTTCAGGGTAAGCCTTCTCCATAATAGTAACCAGTGCTTTGTTAGTGATCCCAGCCCAGTAACTTAATGTGATAGAGCTGGGCAGATATAGGCAAGGTCTTATTTAAATAATGCTTTTTTTATAGGCTTCACCATATGACATTCCCTGCGTAATTAATGTCATCTCCATTTAACATATCTGTAATTTACCTTCTTCCTCTTCATACAATGGACTACATCTGGAAGCATAATAAGTGTCATAGGTGGTAGTTTTTGTTTCTTTTTTTAAGAATAAATTCAAACAATATAAAGAGAGCCTTAACTTGTGCTCAGATTTTAGAGTGTAATGGATACACATGACTGATAATAGATGTCAGTTCTTAAACAAGTAGTAGCACTGAAAATCATCCCAGAATGAGGGCTACCACCTGCAAAAAGAGTAGTTAAAATATTTGTTCTCAGTTTTTCATAGAAAGTGGAATTATTTTTGTCCTTTGAGTTCAGGGACATAAGGAAAGTGTCAGAAAATTATGAATGTCCAGTTATCCCAGCCTATTCAATATATAATATTATAACCTTCATCAAATGCAGAAAAGTAGATTACTGAAATATCAACACTAGGTTGATGGAAGGAGAGAGATGAAAGGAGATGTGAAGCCATATCCTTGTAACTGATGTCTTGGTACAGTCATAACCCCTGTAAAAATGAAGGAAAGGGTTGGGCATCTATAATCTAGGGGGTGGAAGGATAGAATAGGCAACAGTCAATACTTATGTCTATGAATTTAGAAATATTTTTTCCTGTGACTAGCAGTTTTCTTACCATTTTTACCACCACTTCTTAGTCTTTGCCCCTATTCCCTCAGTCAGAATCATCTGCCTCATCTTTAATGCTTACCTGTCTTGCACTCATGTTTTTCTTTTGGTTTTCTTCTTTTTCCTTATTCCTCATCTTTTATCAGTAGAACAGCATAAAGAACAGAAGAGAGAAAAAAAATTATTCTGTTGAACTTAACAAAGAGCACACCACATCAAGGTGAAATTCAGTGTTCTGTTCCTCAAATTGTATACAAAAACATGTTGAGAAAAGAATATGAACAGGATAATAATACTACTCCCCAGTATTCCATCATCATTTAAATACTTCCAGTTCAAGAGATCACATTATCTTAATGTATTTTCCTTTTAGAACTGTAGAAGTACCATGTATTCCTTAAGGATCTGCACCAGGTTCTAAGTCTGTATGAACAAATTTTCCCATTTTCTGTTTTGCTTTGTTCTGCTTTGTGTTTGGTTTTTTGTGTTTGGTTTTGTTTGTTTTTTGGGTTTTTTTTTTGGTTAGTTTTATTTAAGGCTGGCATTGTATATTATTGATGCACAAAAATAATAATTCACATGCTACATGTAAGCTAGAAAGAATAATGAGGACACAGGGTTTCAGCTTCTAAGGTTTAGCATTTATGAAAAAATAATTAAAAAACCATGTGACTGTAACCTCTAGTCTGCTGATAGTTTCTTTGTTGCTGGTGGTAGTTTTTTTCCTTATTCCTAAAGCTTCTCTTAGATTTAATATGTGTCTGTGAAAGCAATCTGGGGTTCAACTGGCAAAATAGTTGAAGAAGTTTGTTCTTGCTATTTATACCTATACAAATTCTATTTCATATCTATATTAACATTCTTTCCCATTTCAGAAGGCAGTAACTGTTAATAGGCAAGCACGACACTTGGGTAATCTCTTCTGAAATTAACTCTTTAAATTCACTGCAACATAAAATTACTATTTATAACAGTTAACTCAGAGACAATTTAATAAACTTCTGTTTTAATATATTTCTTAATAACACTTTCATAAACTTCAGAAATATTAATCTCACATGTCTTGCTAGTTCTTTTCAGGGCAACAAGAAGTTTGTTTTGCTTCATCTACAGTACATCTACTTTATTCTGTACATGTAGGAGATAAAAGATTCTCTGTTTCAGCACTCATAGTAGTTGAAATGTTTCAAATTTGCAAATATACCTATTTAAGTGGAAATGAATCCCAGTTATTATGTTTTCTGTGACTCCTGCCACTGATATCTTGAAATTCAACTAATCTTTCTCTGACTAACCTATAATGCTAAGATAGTTTCCTCTTTTTCTAATTTTTTTTTTTCCTTGCTTGTTTTCAGAACTTTACTTCAAAAAAAGAAAAATTGGAGAAAACACAAGAAAGAAACATCAGATACCAGCAAGGATGAAACAAAAACAGATTAATATTTTTTTCTCTTCAGTATAATTTGACTTCTTTTATATAGAAATATTTTCTCCTTTTTTAAGCATCAGACACCTTCACATGTAGTCTTCATTTTGAAATCTCTACTAACAGAGGCTTCCCACAACCCAAATGGATAATGCCACATTAAATTTCCACTTTTGAGATTTAAGAAACCTAAATATTGTATTGAACCCAGCTGTTTATTTCAGGGAGCCCGTGCTGACAAATGGAAACAAGTACTACAATTAGAAAATTCCAGATAAAGCAAGCTGAATTTCAAGGTTATGACTACTCTTTTGTTGCAATCCAAATTAATTTCATAGGAACTCCTAAGTACTACTTTCCAAGAGGTGTAAAAAATGCATAATTCACTGACGTTTAATATTTTTTTAAGTTTATAAGTTTTCAGGTATTAAAATTTATTTGAGACATGCTGCACTCATACTCCCGCAGAGACTTTTCTGTATTTATTTAATTCTTCCCCTTCCATTCACTTAAGACCACCTGAGAACTCTCTCGGTGTGCTTTGCAGAGGAAATAGTGATAACATATTTTAAAATCTCAGTAGTGACTACAAACAGTTCATAGGACTTTGAAATTAATGATCTGAAGCTGAAATTCTTGGATCCAACCATGTTAATATTTATTCATACCTTTCATGCCATCATTAATGCAATGGAGCACAGTCAAACAGATACCAAGCTTCTAAGATTCAACTCATGAACTAACAAGGAAGTCAGACTTATTATCACTGGAAATGAAGAAACCTTGTGATGTCCTAATTAAAGTACTGCTGTTTCAAAGATGGTAAATAACACTGATCCAAGTAAGGATTAACAGTTTCAAAAAACATCAGGATCTCAAGAAGTAGTAAAAATTTATAAATGATTTATAGCAAAACATTTTCTTCCCTCATATGACAATGTTGTACTTTGGAAACAAATGAAAGATATATTTTTTTACATCTATATTCAGAAAACGTCCAAGAATTAAAATGATCAGAAATGTAAGTTTGGTTTATTTTGGGTTTTTGTTCTTATGTTGTTTTTTTTTGTTTTTCACATAACCAATAATAAAAAGAAAGCTGTTAAGCTTAGTTATGAGCTGAAAATAGCATAAGCAGATTCTGGTGTTCCTTTAAGTCTTTGCTGAAGACAGCATTCCAGGGCTGGTGCACACCAACCATACTGACCAGACCATTGTGAAAAGACCCACTCTTCAGAAAGGTATAAAATTATTTTTGATTTAGCAAAGATATTTTTGTAATAATGGATTTCAGGTACCTAAAATGTATAAAATGTTCCTTTCCTGTTTTTCTCCCCCATAAGTCTGAGTAACAAGTCTCGGTATGTTTCCATCTTGAAAGCCTTGGGATAGGAATGAGGGCTTCTTCTATGACAAATCTTGAATATTGTTACCAAATTTTTAGATTGAGAAGACTACTCAGTGTTCCTTCAAGAGTTTCATGAGATTACAAATTCTTTGAGGTAGTGCTCTTAACATGTTAATGAACATATTTTAAAAAATTCATTAATTAATTATCAATATAAATGCCCATAAATTGTAGGGAAGTGTCTAGTCCTAGTCATTTCAGAGAGCTGGAAGAAGAAATATCAGCTAGGATGCACAACCTCAAAATGGTTTTAAACCAGGAAATTATTTATAATTTAGGAAATAACTAAACCAACTTTATACCCCTTTATTCTATAGGTGAGAAAGTTCAACATTAATTTTAGACGGAAATAGCTTTTTCAGCAATAAAAGTACTGAAGATTACTTCACCTGTGTAACTTTGGCAAGGACTTCAGTAGCAAACCTGGTGAGCCAATTAAATATAAGTGCTACACTCAACCTGTCCTTTGAGAGAGGAAATCCTATTCAAGAGCAATTTCTCCAATACAATGAAAATGGAAAATTGATTTACAGTCTAAATGTGTCAGTTCTTATAAATAGAGTTATAACAAGGGTCTATAGAATGTAAGATAAAGAAACAGAGGACTGAATGGGGGAACAGATAACACTTCTGTATAAATGAAGTATAATTGTTCAATCAATAGTTTGCTTTAAAGGTTTAGGCAAGATTTCATTAGACATAGATCAAACAGGTGTCTCTGTACAGAGAGCAATGAACTGCAGGTTTATGGTGGGAGCACACTCACTCAGAAAAGAGTTAAAACAATTAAAAGCCACTAAAATGCATGAATGGTAATGAATAGTTTTTCATTAATACCACCTAAATAGTATCCTTTATTTTTCTTTCCCTCTCCCTCCCTGCCCTACTTCTGTGTCAGCAAAAGTAGCAGCCACTGGGGTGGTTTGGTTGCTGTAAAAAGCTGTCCATTTCAGGTATTGTTGCAGCATGGCAGGTGCCATTCTTTAAGTATGAAGCAGCTGCTGCTAAGATTAAAATTCATAAAATGAGTAACATTGCATTCAGGCTCAATACACTGCATACAAATAGATATTTGCCTGCAGGGCCATTCCCCAAGTATCAATGCAAACATTTTTAACTGGTTTAAACAGCCCTCCTCCTGCTATTAAGAGGTTTAGCAATCTAATCAGGGAGCAACACTGTGATTTACAGCACAACTAAAAGAGCAAATATTCAAACAAATAACAGAAACAGACATGATTGCTCTCTGTAAATACTCCAGGAATGAGCAGGGTAGTAAAATGCCCAGGAGGAGAAAGAACATTTTAAACTAAAGGACAATATTGGAAATTGGCCATAAATAAATTTAGACTGGAAATTAGGAGATTGCTAACTATTAGAAGGGTCATACTATGGAACAAACTCCCAGAGGGAGTAGTGAAGGAAAAATATCTACTATATTTAAAGACACATACAAAAAAAATTGTGAAAGCTATTAGAAAACAATAAAGAAATATAATAGAGAAAACCGGAGATTAGGCCAGTTTGCCCAGATTTTTTGCAGCCTTATGTCATACTTTAACCAGAATGATGAAAAGGTGACCAGAAATTCATAGGGTGATACCAATTTACATCTCTTTCAGTTGTCTGGAAACAGTATTTTAACTAGGAAAAATTGCCATATTCATTGAATATAACTTGAAAATCTGAAGTGAAGAATAATTTGATTTCATAGGCTTATTTCCCACAAACACCCATCATAGATTTCAGAACAGGATACGCAAATGAACTGAAGCTTATGCCTGCTGCTATGGCTAGATGGTATGATTTATTGATGGTATATGATAAATCCACATAGCCCCTCAAGAGCATCCTGTAAGTCCCCCAAGTACAGCATTGTTTAACCTCCTTACCATTCTCTAAAATAAATCATCTGCAAGACATGTATTAGAAATCCTGACAACGACTTAAGTCACTGTTGGAATGTCCACAACCTTAAATGGACTTTCCATTCCACTTGGAGCTTGCCAGGGCAGTACAAGATTTTCAAGCCACTGAAGCAAGGTTTTGCTAATTGTATTCAACAACTGCATAGTGCTGTGCTAGATTTACTTGTCTAAAAGTCAAACCTTCCTTTTTAGTTGATTTATGTTTCAGCATAAAATCAAAAAAATCAAAAAATAAAATCATAAGTGCCTACCATTTCAGATGTTTAATAGAAATATAGATCTTGAAGTTTGAAATATAGTGGTAGTCCATCATTAGAGGATGCTACTCCAAAATCAACTTCAATACCAAAAGTACATCCAATGTGATAGATTAAAATAAAACACTAATGCAATTATTATAATATGTTTTGTGGAAAAATGCCAGTAAGTGATCACAAAGCAATTTTGCTGACAATGCAACGAGGAGCACTGATTTTAAATGGTCATTGGCATTTCATTTAGAAAGTTTTAAGACATAACAATGAGCCTTATTAGAAGGACAAGCAGCTAATCATTATCTAATGACACATGACTGCTCCTCCCCATTTGTATCCTTGTAGTCTTTTATGTACTTGACCTTCTTTCTTGAAGTTTTTCTTAAACCCACAAATACTTATCCTGGACAAAAGGAAAGGGAGATTCTTCTCAAGTTACTGCTTCCAAAAGCCACATCCCTTTGGTCAAATACAGCCATATGATGGTCCCTTAAAACTTGAAAACACTTGAATGGATTTCAGATCTGGCAAAAAACCTGTGATGACTGCAAAGCCAAGCCAAACCAGTAATCAAGGAGGACAGAAATCATCGTTCCAGTGGCAAGGTAAGTATTCTGTTCAGTCACTTAAATGGAGCTATTACGCTGAGAATTTCAAGGCTGAGAACCTCCTGTTATAAAGGAAAAGGTGGTGATGAGGAAAATAAACATTTCCTTTGTTCTGTAAATTAGGATATACTTGATCAGCACTCACAATACAGAAAGAACCCAAGTATTTCCTTTAGTCTGTGAATAAGCTAACAAGCAAGCTATGAAGCTGTGCTCTTTTTTTCTTTCTTCCATCTGTTCTGATTCTTATATTTTACTACATCACAATTATGTATCAGAATCAAAGGAGAACAATATTACCTGAAGCAGCCTAGATAGTATTGTCAAAGATTTCTTCCAAGACAATGAAAAACCTGAATTTTGGGACCATTAGGACTGAGTTCTTCTATTTAATAGATATCTAACCATCAGACGACTAAAAAAAAAGTCCATGTAAAAGATGGATTATCATGATAATTTAAATTACACACTCAAAGGGTTTTGCATTTATTTTTTGACTGGTTTATGTCAGTTTTAAGATAGGCAGTCTAGCTCTATTTTTGAGAGGTTCTGTCCTGTCCATTAGTGGATACAATCCCTTGTAATACTTAGTTAGAAGAACACTAGGGTTCTCTGTCACCACAGTTCTTAGCAGAAGATAATTATTTCCAAGATTCTGAGAATGTGGAATTTGAAATGTATTTTAAAACTCCTATATTTTAAACTTCTAGTCAAATAGAAATGGGCTTAATATAGTTTAAATAGTTGTTAGACAATGAGAGACTATGGAAAAGTAGGATTTAGAAAAAAATATTTTATTTTCTCAACCATAGCTTTAAACTTATCATATGCAAACTATATTATGTTAGGATTTACAATTCTTAAATCCTTTCTAGATCTTTTCAATTAGGCTAGTCTCTTGTCATGTACTTGCTCAGTTCTTAACCAAATAACCTGGGTAGAAAACATGGTCAAGCTGAATGTAATTGAAATATTTTCTTAACCAGAAAAGAGTACATTTTTCTTAACCAGAAAAGAGTATTTTCAAATCTGGGAAAAGACTGAACCTTTATCTCTCACAACCTTGGTAACAGCCTAATTTCCAAATTGCTGGGTTCTGTTAGATGTTGTCTATTCTATCCCTACCATTTTGTGGTGTCTTGGCTACTAGATGTCCCTGGAGAAATCTATTGATCAGACAAAATAAATGTTCAAGTATTTCTTTCAGAGGAACAGGAATGCCCCTTTGAAAGTCTGAACATTTTCCAGGGATAGGTGGGCTCTGAGAAGTAGTAATGGGAAATTTTCCTTATCAGTGACAATTTTATCATTATTTGTACTAAAGGATGTCGTAGAATTATTTAAATGATGTCAATGGAAAAATCATACAAGACCTTTATTAGTTAGTCTGCCAGGTGCTTCTTCCAAACACATGGATGCAATCCCCACCTGGAAAGAATTTCTGAGAACTTGTTAATAAAAATAAAGATGAGTTTTTTCTCTAATTAGGTTATTTTGTGGATATGTAAAAACAAACTACAACAATTCAGCAACTAAAGAAAGAATGATTTTTGTTTTGACACTGCACGTTGCTAGCAAGAACATCTGTGTATCTAATTTTCTGCAACGAGCAGTTAATGGCTAAAACATAAATCATCTAATTAAAAAAAAAAGTAATAATTACGATAATACTTGGCTTCCAACTTATTTTTGTCATTCTTTAGTTATTTCTTCTTCAGTACTGATTACAAAGGTGCACTATATTACTGCTGAGTTATAATCAGTTTAACATTTTTAGTTTTTAATAACAGTTTCTATATTCATTTCAGTTTGTGATGATGATCCCAGCATGTTATAATAATTTGCATCACACTTCTCAATGAGAATTGATTTTGTTTGCATGGGTAATTTCTCAGCAATTCGCCTTAATTTCAAGATGAATGTGTTTTTCAATCTTTCCAATTATGTAAAAAACAAACAGCACCCCCACCCCCCCACCCCACCCCCCCGCCATGGAATCTCTCAGAGTTCCTAAGACCTTTATATCAATCTATTTTCAATTAATTGTCTTTAACTCTGTGGGAGATTGTTAAACACCAGCTGGATGTACTGAGTCTGTGGAGTCTCTTTTCTCAGGGATTTTAAAAACTTGATTAGACACAGCCCTGGAAAACCTGCTCCTGTTTTGAACTAGATATATAACAGGATGACCTCAAGACCTCCCACCCAAATGGAATCTTTCCATGACTTTATGAAAACAGTCATTAATCAGATTATATATCAGCACCATTGTACATTTAAATTTACAGGGAAGTAATTTACACAATTCAGTCAAACAGGAATAAAACAGTAAAATTTTTAAAGTATCTAAATTTTTTAAAGTTTTAAAGTCCATGTCACATTTGTGCATGTGTGTTTTTGTATTTATACATACATGTGTGTATATTTCTTTCTATCAATACATGTATTTGTACATGTTCTATTATGTTAAAACATATTTTGTACACCAGATTTTGGTGCTGAATACACTGACATTTTTGAAAAATTCTTGATATTTGTATTTTATTTCCACTTCATTCTAATTATATATCAGTGTGGTTTAATTAATATAGACATCATCATCATCGTCATCATCATCATCTAAAGTAAAGGCTGACACAATGAAGATTGAAACTAGAGCTAGTCCAAAAAAGTATAGTTTTGATTAAGAAAAAATGAATAGCCTATCCAAAAATGAATAATATTTTATTTCCTTTGGAAAAACACTTAGTTGATTGGATTTCTTTTTTGTAATGCTTTTGACTTCTTAGTTATTCTAAATAAAATTATCAGGAAATTTCTGGTTCCCCTAATGCCTGTATAAATTGAATGCAAAACTATGATATATACAGAGTTACAGCTTCTGGTGTATTTATTCAAAACCAAATATGACTAATTTATACAACTAATTATAGAGAAAATAATGTTGGGTTTTTTTGGTGAATTTCATCCTATAACCATCTGTTACATATTTCAGAACAGGTTTTTAATCCAGAAGGTGCTTTTACTTGGAATGATGACTAATCTATATCTTTATTATAGGGCATATTAATTGCATTAGAGCCTTAATACATTAGAATATCATATGTCAAATTCTTTTTTCTTGCTTGCATAAAATCCATACTGACTTTAAGTTCATTACAACCAAAACACCTCTCGAAATCACACCCAGAACATAACATACAACATACAGTATTGAAACCACAATCTGTTCCTAGTAATTGTCATATCAAATATTTCTTAAAAGTTGATTTTGAACTAAAGGAATAGATGTTTTTACATGAAGTGAGGCACTTCATGAGTATTTCAATTCTGAGTAGCTTTAATGCCCCAAAAGATTTTTTTTTTTTTAAAAAAAAAAAAGTCTTTTCCATGATTCCCTTCAGTCTTTGTTTCCATCTTCCCTGGAGATGTTTGTTATGCTTTGTGTCTGTCAAGCTATCTGGTTCAGCAAGTGATATTCAATGTAATCCATCTGCTGTTTGTAGGATAGCACTTTCATTCGTTTCTTTCTTCTTTCTTTTATTAACAACTAAACAATAATAAAAATGCATTTTAAAAGAATTGGCTAATTGGGATACATTTTGCATAGTTTTTTCCAGGGGAAACTCTGATTTCAGACTTGAATTTTCCCACCTTCAAGCTGATGAAGATATTATGCTCCTCTGAATGTGAACCTGCACTGCTCTGTTTTGTTCTAGGGGAAATTTCCAGCTCAGTGTCTTTGGGGAGAGGGAAGGGAGGGAAGCCCTAAGGAATGTAGATTATTTTAGATGCTAGGGATAATCATATTCTGCTTGACTTGCGAAATCATTTGCTTAAAATGGTGTTAAGACACGCTTAATTTAAAAGTAGAAGAGATAATCCTACTTGCATCTGATAAGGCCTGAAGTCTCTATCAGCTATATTTCTGGTAGAGCACTTTGTGATGGAAAGGATTAGCCCACCTGCTTCATTTCAAGCAAACTAAGCTTGCAGAAGAGCCTTCGAGAGAATCCAATCACATAACTGTGTACTGCACTTGTGTCAGCTGTACCACTTTTGTCAGGCACCTGCAGAATTCATCCAGGCAGCGCAGCCAGAATCAAATAGATGCCCCAGAGATTATATTTTGTCATATTCTGCTCTAAAGCATCTGCTTAGCATTTCAAGTGTATCTATCCTGCATTCTAGAGAGGCTGCTTTCCTTCTCATTCAAGATAAATTTAAGGAAAAAACTTTAGTTGTTATACACATATCACTGCAAATAAGGAGGACTCTCTTCCTCTCTTACACACATCTAAGTATGTATTTGAATGCAAGATGAATTATTGAATTTAGCACCTAAAATATTAACCTTTGATAAATTTTCAAAATAATTTTAACTATGGCCCAAGGACTTCAGAAAAAAAAAAATAAATCTATGCTGCAATACTAAGGTCTGGTCCATCCACTTTCTTATTCTGATCTCTAAAGAAGACATAGGTCTTCTCACACAGCTGTTATATCCATATATTTTTAGTTTCTGCCTTGTATGGAATAGAATAAACTCTTAGACATGCTCATGCCCATGCCCGCTCAACTACTGTAAAAAATTAACTCTATAACAGGTTCACAAGGTCACTTTCCGTATCTGTGCTAGAATGTACAACATGAAAGAAACAATAATAATGCTAAGGATATAAATTATAGAGTATCAAGTAGGAATAAACAGTTGAATGTTCTTAATAAACAGACCAGAGACTATGCTTAAGACAATGGCAGAAGTTCAAGGAAATCCCTTTTTGATTAGAGAAAAATGCTTTTTCTACCTGTAACTCTGAAGCTTCCAGAATCACAAACATGAAAGAGACCTATCAGGCACCTCAGAGATTCTCCAGATTATTTGAGGCACTACATTAGCTCATTGACCATAACCTCCTTGGATTGTGGGGTTTGTGAGAAAAGCTTTCCTCTAATTTCCTATAATTTCCCATATTAATCCTTTACTTAATTAATGCACTGACCTTCTGTCAAGACATCTAGTCAAATAAAAAGAATAATTTAGACTTTGATCAAATTAATGAAATCTGAAGCATTGTATTGGCACTGCACCAAAGAGCATCAACAAAGAAATTGGATAACATAATAAAATTGTCAGAAATAAAAACATTCCTTCAAAATTAGTCTAGAATTACTCTGGGTTTTAAAGGACAATTATGTCTAAGAAAAAAAAGGTGGAAAAGAATATCTCCAAAAGATATAATAATATCTTATCCCATGATCTCGGAAAAAAATGATTAAAGAATGTGGAAAACGATCACAAAATTTTGTAAAAATTTTGGCAAAAATTGTCTGCTAAAGATGGTATAGAAAAATAAAAGTCAATCTATACTTGATTTAGCATACATGCTTATCATTATATCCCTTGCATTTAGAAAAATCTGCTGTTTGTAATTCCAGACCCCTCCAGCTCCATAACAGATTTTCAATTGAAGGAGGCAAATACCAGTTTTCCCATAAGTTTAATGTACTCCTTAGGCTTCAATCTCTTTGAGAAACTTTTCAGTTTTAAGATCACAGAGAGAATATCATGAGGCAATTTTGCAAAAATAAAAAAAAAAGGCATTGGTTGTAATACTTGCATAAAGAAGTGTTATAAAAGTAAATTGTTCAAAAGATGTTGAGAAGAGTTTGCATTTACACAGCAAGAATGAAATAAATAGTGTTCCTGAAGGGAAACCTTTGTATGGTATAAATTTTCATTGTTTACTTTAATGATAAATGTTGTTCTGCTTCTTCTTCTTCTTGTTCTTCTTCTTCTTCTCCTTCTTCTCCTTCTTCTCCTTCTTCTCCTTCTTCTCCTTCTTCTCCTTCTTCTTCTTCTTCTTCTTCTTCCTACTATTACTATTGCTATTATTTTTATTATCTTGTTAGTTTTTGCTCACTTAACTAGTATACACAAAGCAGATTAGTGGACAAAAATAATTTCCCCAAACTCAAACCATGTCTTCAGTAAAGCTGGCAATCCTTTTGAGACTGACATCACTGCTATCAAAACAGTCTTCACTTATCTCAGAAAGATAAAGGAAAGAGAAGGACAAGAAAAGAAGTAACAAGTTTTTGGCTTAGGATTTTCTTTTATTTACTTCTTCTCCTCTCCTCTCCTCTCCTCTCCTCTCCTCTCCTCTCCTCTCCTCTCCTCTCCTCTCCTCTCCTCTCCTCTCCTCTCCTCTCCTCTCCTCTCCTCTCCTCTCCTCTCCTCTCCTCTCCTCTCCTCTCCTCTCCTCTCCTCTCCTCTCCTCTCCTCTCCTCTCCTCTCCTCTCCTCTCCTCTCCTCTCCTCTCCTCTCCTCTCCTCTCCTCTCCTCTCCTCTCCTCGAGTCTCCTCGAGTCTCCTCTCCTCGAGTCTCCTCGAGTCTCCTCTCCTCTCCTCGAGTCTCCTCGAGTCTCCTCTCTGTCCTTTGGCACAGAATCACAGAGTTGCAGAGAAAAATAGCAAGGCTGGGGAAGTTTCTGTAATGTAAAACCTGTGAGGAGTGGCTGAGGGAGCTGGGGTTGTTCCATCTGGGAAAAGGAGGCTCAAGGGAGAGTGACTTTGTTGTTTTGTACGATTAGATGATAGGAGGTTGTAGTCATGGTCATCTTTCTTAGGGAGCTACTGATAGGACAAAGGGAAATGGCATCAAGTTGAACCAAAGGAGGTTTAGGTTGGGTGTAAGGAAGGATTTCTTCACTGAAAGACTGGTAAAGCATTGGAAGAGGCTCCCGGGAAAGTGGTAGAATCACCATCCCGGTATTTAAGAGTTTTAAAAAAACAGTGGATGTGGAACTTTGTAATGTTTCCGTGGGTATGGTGGTATGAAGTCAAAGGATTATCTGGAAGTCTTTTTCAGCCTTAATGATTCTATGATTCTATGAAAAGTGCTGAGCCCAAGTGACACCCAGTGACCTACAAGACAAGCCTTTATTTTAGAAATGTAACATAAACAAAGCTGGAACCTAGGTAAGAGTTTTGGGAACATTTGTTTCACTGAAATTCCTAGAAAGTCTTGATGGAGCCACTAAAACTTAGCAATACAATCACATGGAGAGGTTTTTCAAAAGTTCAATTGGGACATAATTTTCAAAGCCAGCTATGGAAAGGTATTTATCTGGAAAGAGACAGAGATATTGTATGACTCATACCGCCCTCCCCCCACCCTTTTATCTCACATTAGCACAATTAAGAAAACCCAATGTCATTGAGAGTATCAAATGATGTCATCTTTACAGCTGCACAAAATATACAGTCTAGATTTTCCTGTCCTATATGTGTATGCATGAGTGAATATGTATGTAAAAATTCTGCACTTAGAATATAGCATTGAATGCCTTCCAGTGGTATATTTCTTTTGAAGTCAAAGAGGATTTTCTTCAGTCTCAAAAATATATTTTTATGTTCAACAGTGTGTGCCATAATCACATGATTACTTTATTTTTCTCCCTCAGCTGCCATTAACACTAACATTGACTTTTCTCAATGGAAAAGTTTAACTGAACAGGTTACTAAATCTTATTCTAAGACTGTCTGTATGCTCATCTGAGGATACATTTATTTTCATAAATATTGCACAGTGCATCTACATGATAACTGGAAGGTGGCATTTTCTTTTTTTTTTTCAGCAAATGGGTAAAATTAATTGCTAAAGGACCTAAAAACTTGATTCTGAAATCCAATATTTATACATACATTTAAAAATATTATTAGTTCAATTGACAATACTTCCATAATCTCCTGTATTAAAAAATGTTCACCAAAACATTATGTCCCATGACTCTATCTCCCAACAATTTTTACTGTAGTATTTCATATTAATGTGATGTATGTCTTAACTTTTTCCTTACCTGTTCAAAACTTCAGCAAGAAAAACTTTCAACAGGAAATTTATTAAATTATGCCTTTCACAATCATTTTTCTGAAGGGGAAAATGCATCTGCTGTATGCTTCTCTTTATTCCACAAGATGGAGCTCAATCCCTGTACTACAGTTCAGCAACACCCTGGAAGGTGGCTTTTGTCCTTTTGCCATTCTCTTATAGGAATAAGCGACAGCCAGAATAAGTACTGTGATGCAATAGTCCTCTATTTATAGATGACAGAAATTTCTGCAGAACAGTGTTGTGATCCTACAGTGATGTGTCCACAACCAAGTATTCACTTTATAAACTTAAGACTCAAAGATAAAATGCTATTTTATAAGGGCAACAGTGTATTATTAACTAGACGACACTGAGATCCAGAGTCCAGCATTTATTCAATAGAACATCACAATGATTTGCCATACAGGGAGTTTTATGCTGGGTAAAAATAATGATTGCATATTTGATACAAAAAAAGAACTTAACTCTTTACAAAAAACTGAAGTCCAGAATATGAATTACATCCTTTAACATGTATCAGCTAGAGTTTTTCTCTGAATATTATGTTTCATTAAGATATACTCAAGGGTTACCTTGGTAATTCTGCACATACAAATCAAAATGTTCTTTCACAGCAATAGCTGAGAACCACAGAAGCACAATTTGGCTGGAAAGGACCTCCAGAGTTTATCTAGTCAACCTGCTACAGCAAATCAGATCAGGGACAATTTCATATAGTTCTGGTTATTTTTAATAATGTGTCCAGATTTCTGAGAAGTGATGACAATCTTTAATCCTGACTGTTCAGTTAAAAACATGAGCTTTGTACTTCCAGTATTTGAATGTAACTTTTTAGTGGAAATATCTATCTTTCAGTTACAGAGTGAAGTGTTGGCACACTGTGAATTATTGAGCACATGTAAAATGTGTAGAAGTAGATCAAACTGATATGGAAATAATTTAGATTTCGTTAAAGGACACATCTAAAAGCCTACCCAGTGATGTATGCTGCTTCAGTACCTCTTCAGTTCAAAGAATCACATAGACAAGAAGGTTTTTAACCTTGACAATTATGTCAGTGAAAACAGCTTTAGGATCCAGAAACCTCAGTCGACTAACTTACAACTATGGCAGCCTCATTCAACATTACAACTAATTTTTCAAGTTTGATATGCCTTCAGAGAACTTTCATGCATTCACTTGTTGTATTACCAATTACTTTTGCTTATGTGAGCACAGTGGGCAAGATCCAGAAAAATCCAATTTCAGAAGCACTGAAAAAAATTAAGTGCCAACATTTTGTTTTCCATGAAAGCTTTTGATGGCTCACAGATGTTACAGTAAAGTCTACCTATTCCACAGTATTTTTGTCCATCTCCCACCTTGTCCACATACATGTTCAGAATCAATGTATCATGTAAACTTCTCACACTGTAGTACTATATCCACCACCTTTATATTTCTACAGACTCAAGATACTTAGTTTTTTTCTGTGTTTCTTTGTTCTCCTTTTCAGACTAGTACAAATCCAGATTCCCACACATAATTTTTTTAACCAGCTCTCTGATATACTCCTTAACACATGCCATCCTGCATGCTTGTTACTCCCATCACACTTACTTATCCTCCCCAAAACCTTCATCACTTGTGGGCTGTTTTGTCATTTCTATGGCCATTGCTATTGTTATCCTTTTCCTTTCTCTGGGACATTTCCTCCATCCTTAGAATAAAATACAATAAAATAAAATAGAACAAAAATACAGCCATTCACATTTTTACTGACATACAATCTTCTGATTTATGGAGACCTGAAATATTTTAGCTTTTCAATTCACCTACTCACTGTAGACCAGATCAGTTTGTTGGTACCAGGACACTCCCTTCATCATTCCCTGCAGACCCTCTCAATCCTCCTTTCATTTTCAGCACTTGCAGGAAGTCTCTTCTCTTCTTTACAGCTGCTGCCATGTCCTATCAGTGCCAATCATCTCACTACATTTCAGCTTTCCTCTCTAATTTCAGTCTCAATCTCTCTGCTTCCCACAGCATCCCGCACTTTTCCTTGGCTTCTTTGTTAAATGATCCATTTGATCACTTTTGCTTCCTTTGCCCTGATGCTTTACTTCAGGTCTCTGACTTGCCAAAATGTTCATCCTTTACATTTCATACTTTCATTAAGCGTCTCTCTCTTTTTCTGTCTGACTTTTCTCTTGCTGTGTTTTCCTCATTCTAGCTTCCAGCTTTTCTGTCTCATCACTGATGATCAAGCTTCACCATCTTCCCTTGTGACATTGAAAGCAGTTCCTTTTGACAGCACTGATATGTGCCGCGTGATTACATCCTGTTGGATTTTTCTTTTTCATTTCCTGGGATGGCAATGATTTCAATGTTGATTTTTTTGAATATGCCTAATCATTTAGGTTCTTCAAAACAGGCCCCCTACTTGAACCCCAGAGTTCAGAAAAGAGTGTGTTCACTTGGAATACATGAAACATTTTTTAAAATTTCTTCTTTTGATGTTTATCTTTTTTACAGATCATTCTCTTCCCTTTGCCTTAGATGCCAGATTCTGGAAACAGTGATGTTTTCAATCCAAATGAGAAAGATTGTGCAGGCAATTGTTTACAGCTTCTGGCCTTGATGTATGCACTATAAAATGGTGAAAAGATTATTAGATGAAAGCAATTATGTTTCCTTCATAGTCAAGTGAGTATCCCACTTTGTGAATTACACAGCATTTTTTTTCCTGACTTTCTCAAATCCGCAGTGGTTTATTTAATTTCCTAATGCTAAGCTAAACAACCTTGAAACGTACACGGAGATACCATCTATAAATGAAGCCAGCACACCACAGAGTACCTTTCTCTGTGTTACTTCATGAAATGCTTAATGAGATAATTAGAAATTTCCCATAGAAAGTGAGAAATCTGGGTACACAGTAACTCGAGAGAGAAAGGAAATAAATGAAGGACTCAGTGGATAATGGGATAAAAGGGATTTGTGAACTGAGTAATACCATCCTTAGATTCCTAATTCTCAGGGAATGCTACAGAGTGAGCTAGACTCAGTTCAACTAATTGCACTAAGTGGGTGCCATAAAGTGAAGAAGTCAAATGCTTTCTGTCAATCTGACAGTTCACTTTTGAGATTGCAAACTTTCTCCAAACTGAAAAATTCTTCAATAGATGTAATTGAAGGTGGTGTCTGGCTGCTTCCATGTGCAGTGAATGAAAGAAAAAAAAAATATATTGTGAACATTGAAAAATAAGGACAGTGATCCATTCTCTTAAAGTGAGAACTGGAATAGACTGTGAGTCATCTGGTCAGCAAGAGTTCATACTGCTACTGTTGCTTCACTTCACCTGCCTAAGTAGCATTTGATACTGTTCAAACGGTCACATAGCTGGCATATTTGCTTGATATGGGAAGTCATGAACAAAAAAAAGAGGAAAATAGATATTAGCATTTCAAAATAGTCTAAATATCCTTTCCCTTAATTATATCCATGTTTTAAAGTGAAAGGAAAATAGATGTATCCAACAGAAAATGTCAGAAGAAAATTATTTGAAAAAGTAGTAAATTAAGCTCATATTTGCCCATATAGTATTGGTTACCATAACAGCTGCAAAATTCTTATGTGTGTGGTATGACTGTGCACTTTTATCTGGATTAATCAGTTTTCTTACAGACATAAAAAAAACCTATAGTTCCAAATAGTGGCTGAATGAAAAATAATTCAATATTTTTTTCATTATTTCTCTGTCATGAATTCATTGTATTTTTGTGATTTTTTTTCTCAAAGTCCAGAAGTGTCAGAAAATAGAATAAAGGGGTTTGAAATGGCTTGTTTGTTGTAATTCTTGGTATTTCATTCATTACTAAATAGAAAGTGAACTTTAACATGTTTTGATACAAAAAGTATTCAACATGGTAATGTTTCTCTAGCACTTTTAGTTTACAAAAACAAAATATTGCAAAGCAAAAATGGAATAATCACATTTTATACCACTGTGATTCCAATATTTTATCTTTAACATTCTATTATTAAAAAAACCCTAATGAACCCTCACTCTTCCGCCTGTTAAATCTCTTTGAACATATGTGCTTTGGGACAAGAAGAAAAAAGGCATATGAGAATACTTCAAGCAGAAAAGCTCATTTAGAGCCACAATTATATGCATACACATTTAATTGGGATGATGATTATTAGAAATGTTTGCACTGAGAAAAGCATTTATGAAAAAGATCTTGAATCTTTGACTTAGACCTTATCTGCTGGCATAGCTGTGACTTCTAGATGGCTTTTAGAGTCTGTGCATATTTATCAGCACATAGTCTATGATCATATCACCAGAAAGGCTTTTAAGGCAGATCAAAGAGATTGCACCATAAGAAGTGACCAAGGATGCACTTATGCCTTAAACCCACACCAAATGCATCTAAACTATCTCTGATGTGCTTGTCTGGATGGCTACAGAGGATTCAAAACTAGAGCAGCATCACTGGTTTTATTTTCAGACACTTGTGAGTTAACTGAGTAATACAGAAGGGTCTCAGAAAGCTGAACATAGACATTAGCTCAGTGACATAGGCAAATTTTACAACAAAACTTGAGGTAAACCAGCACACAGGTTCAGAAATAAGCCACTGTTTGTTGATTATTTCTATAGTTGTATTTTATCCAACTAGGCTGATGAGGGAACCTGTGCTTCTGAGGTAAATAATCATTAACAAATCACCACAACATTGATAACGGAAATACTGGAATGTGTTACTGGTATAAGCAAGCACTTGAAATTACACAGTACTTACAGGATGCCAAAATCAGGACAGTTCCCCATCTCAGAAGGAAAGGAAATATTTGACTTTAGTCTCCCAAAGTCTTTTTTAGATCCCTTTAAGACTGCCTATTTAACTTCTGTCTTTTGTGCGCATCCTACTCCACTTACTTAGCACCACTTTCCTTCTTATAGCTTATCATCTTTAATTCTTCTGAAGGGTACTCAACATTCAGAATGAAAATTAATTTCTTTTCCTCAAGATCAGTTATGAAATGGATAAACACGTTAGCATAAAAGAGGGAACGCGACGTACTTACATTTTATTTTCAGCTTTCTATTTTCCAGTAATTATTTGCCAAGGAATTGGCATTTTATCTAACAACATAACATAAGTTTTTAACCTCTGAGTAATACTGACAAAAATATTTATATATTAAGCATCAAGCTTATCTTACAACATAGAGATGTTTCAGTATAAACCATTTAAATGTCTTTTTCTGGGAGAGTAGGATAGAAGGTGGCATGTATACTAAAGAAAAGCAAGCAGCAACAGAAAAATTAAACCTTTTTTGATACCAAAGAAACAAATAATTTATCCCTAGTTCTAAAATGTATCTCACAATTTTCTGTTCCCCTGTGTAAACAGCTCAGTCTTTTAAATACAATAACAATTTCCTCCTTTGACAACATTTCTCCCCTTTGATCAGTGGTTTATATGAATTTGAACTTTTTAATTTCCAGTGTACTATGCTGTCATTATTCCTTCTTGGGAAAACGTTTGAACTTTATGAGAACATGCTGTGGTTGAAAATAATGACCTTGGATTAAATAAAGAAAGCAAAGCCATGTCCAAAAGCATGCAGAACAATGATGCTTTTACCTCCAGGCAGTGTCACATTAGTTGCTCTATACTCAGCAGGAGCTGAAGGCTTTTCCAACATATTTGCTTTTAAAATTTCACAGATAACATTAATTTGAAAAACTGCTGGTAATCATGCAGGAAGGCAATAACAGAACTATAGTAAATGTCATACTTATGTAAGCGAATAAACATATTTTAAAAAATAAATAGTCCTATTTTTCTCATCCCACTAGCTTATATGTTTGGATGTGCATCTGCTCTGGCCAATAATTTATACTGACTTCTAAATCTGACATTTTTGCTTATTCCAGGGAGTAAAAGCTTCCAAATTATATTCTTCTTCTGAGAAACCCTTACTGTGTATTTTCTCAGTTAGAACCATTGCTAAGTCACTGTTCCTTCCTTCAAAAATCTTCTTTCCATTGACTCCAATATACATTAAGATCTTCAGGATTCATTTTCTGTAAACATCAGGGACTTTTATTATACTGACAAAATGTAATGGAAATGAAATGTGGATACAACTTAGACATGCATGTGAAAAGCATTGCCTGTTTTAATGTAACAATCACAGCTCAGAAGGAAAGATGCCACATCATCATGTGGCATCTTCATAATTCATGAACAAATCACAAACAGAAAAAAATGTATCTGAGAAAAATGTGACCTGCTAATGTGTGTGACAGGATGAGTCTGAGAGTCTGAACTTGGTTGAGTGATGGATGGATTGGGAATGTTTATTTCAATTTCTGTCCAGTTCCTTTTCAGCTGTCTGACAATCTTACTATGTCATATATTATATCATGGTTAGCTGGCTTTTGACAAGATACACACCACAAAAGGAAGTCTTGTTCTACTTTGTTAAAAGCAGTTTTTGGACCTAGAGATAAAAAAGCTTTTAAATAAGTTTAAAAAAACATTTTTATTACAGTTAAAAAAAAAAAAAGACATAATTATAGTCAATTATAATTTTTCATTTTCTCAGTGAGTTCTCCTCTGATATTTGTGTAATATTTCTATGTAACATTTGTTGATAACAGTATGGCGGGAATGAGCCAGAGAAAGGGCCTGGCACAAAGTATCTTCCTCCTTTGTATTTCCTATTGCAGATGTTGAAGATCAAAAAAATGGATGACCTGACACAGTATGACAAGTCTTTTGTTCGGATGTATTCTGGCAGAGTTGCTGCTTGTATTTCCCTCTAGCTACCATTCTGTCCATCTTGCCCAAGACTGCTACAACAGGTTGCAATAGAAAATTCAGAAAGGCTTTTATTCTTTCCATTGTTTCAAAAGTGTACTTTTCTACAATTGGCAAATATAAGATATTTGAGAAGAACAGTAATTCTTACTAGATTTGCAGGAATATATGAAGTCATTCAAAAAATACCTAAAATTGCAGAAAGTTATTTGCAATCTCCTGCTACAAGAAAACTTAGGAGCAAACACATTCTTGTAAGTTTAAAAATTGTGGGTTTAACATGTATTTTTCGGGTGGGGTGTTTATATGCTGTTGTAGTTTTTCAGTGGGACTTTTATCCCAGTAAGTAAGCACTCTTACCTCTCAGGGTATGAATCATCTTTTCCACATAATTATGACCACACTATTCAACAATTCTCTGTCTTTTGTGGAAACTGGCTTAATGATTGTGCTGTCACAGAGATCAGATTATATTAAATCCTAACATTGTTTTAGTATTGAACACTGCCTGCACGACTTTTGAAGGAAACAATCAGATTAAGGAAAAAAAAAAGTTGCAGATCAGTCATGGAACTGAACAAAATTTATCAGCAAACCTAAAACGTATACATTAGGCCACAAAGTTTTCACAGGATTTTTTTCCAATAACATGCAAATATTCAACTCCCAAATTCTACTGATTCTTGTCTTAAAATAAGTACTATCAGGGACACTCAGTTCCAGCTGTGTACATTAATGAGCACCTTGAAAAGACTTTTTCATCCAATTTAAATTTAGATAGCTAGTTCAGATGCAGTAGGGAAAACAAGCTTCTTAAATAATCACTTTTTTATTTCTCTGTGCCAGAAAGATTGCAAAATTTATAATATTTTACATTTTAATTTATTTTCTTATGACGAAAAATTCAATTAAGAGGTTTCTTCAGGAAAGGTTTTCACCTGCCAATTAGTGGAAAGGAGAGAGACATTGAGAGGTCCTTAAAATTTCCTGAGGGTCCTAAAGGTTGGAGGCATTTCTTCTATTTATTTTCATATATAGGCTGGATTGTGCCCACACAGATGTTTTGCCACTCATCCTCCATCAAACAGGCAAGAGGAAAAAAGTATCATTAAAAGCTTGTGGATGAAGATAAGGACAGGGACACAACTTAGCAATTGCCAGCAAAGACAGAATAAACTTGAATTAGGTATATTAATGTATTAATGTATTATTTCATGTAATTGCAACAAAATAGGGTAGTGAGAAGAAAAACTAAGTTAAAAGCACCTTTTCCCCACCCCTCACTTCTTTCCATGCTCAGCTTCACTCGAGTCTTCTACCTTCTGAGCAGTGCTAGGGAATGGGGAATGGGGAATGGGGGTTGCAGTCAGTTCCTAGCATTGTGTCTATGAATCTTCCTCTTCACACTCAGGCTGCAGTTCTTCGAGAACTGCTCTAGCATGGGTCCTTTCCATGGGGTACAATCTTACAGGAACAGTCTGACCCAATGTAGGCTCCTGCAGGTGCTGCCGGTTGATATCTGCTTCACCTTGAACCTCCTTGGGCTGCAGGGGGGCAGCTTCCTCACCACAGCCTGCGCCCCACTCTGCAAGGGAATCTCTGCACCTCCTCCCCCTCCTTCTTCACCACCCTTAGTGTCTCTGGGGCTGCTTCTCCCCCATAATCTCACTCCCCTCTCCCAGCTGTTTTGGCTGGTTTATACCTTAAATACATTGTCACAGAGATGCTAGCAGCAATGTTGCTGAGAGACTCAGCTTCAGCCAGCAGGGTGTCCTTTTTGGACCCAGCTGGAATTGACTGCCCAATGTGGGAGCAACTTGTGGTGTCTTTTCACATAAGCCACACCTGCCACCCCCAGTATTATCAAAATCTAGCCACCTAAGCCAAATAAACCCAATACAATACTTAAATCCAAGAGCACATTTTTTTCTTGTTTTATTTTTTCTAACAGATTTATAATAAAAAGTAATTATATTTGCTATTTTCACTTTATATTGACTCTTCATTATTAGGAAAATGGTAAAAATATCTTCATTATAATATTTGTCACTTGGATCTGAATGATAAAAATATAGTTATTTGGGGGGCAAGATACATTTTAGGTTTAATTTTGGGAAAAAAGACGGCAAATAATATTGAAATAGAATGTATGGGAAGTACATGTTGAGTAGAATGTGAAAACAAATTAATTGCATACTCAGGAAAATTGAAATAGATACACTTTAAATTTCCTAATTCCTAATTTTGACTGCAAATTATCAGTGCTCAGGGGAAATGGAAAAATGAGAGACAACAGAAAATTGGGTCTGCAGGCCAGAAGTCAAACAATGAAAGAATAGTGGAGTAAGAATGGTAAACTGACCCAGTGGTAAATAAACAAGGAATAATAAAAACAAACTTTGCTTTTGCAAATAAAAGGTTTTTTCTTATTTTTGTTTTATTACTTTTTATTTTGTATACTAAGATGAGGGGAGGCTCTAGAAACAGGAAAAAGAACAATATATTTCTCTGTAAAACATCAGCCACTCCTGCAATCATGAATCATTTAGCTATAATGTACAACAGTATGGGGATGGCTATAAAATACTTTGAGAAACAAGAAAAGCAAGTTTTAAAATTGATTATTGTCCCTCATCTGTTTGAAGGTACTTATTGGCTTTTCAATTACCTGCATCTGAATTTCAAATTGAAATCCTTTATTACTACTGCTTAACAAAATGTGCATTTGTAGCAAAGCTTTGCACTAACCACCATTAATCCAGCAATATTTAATGTCTTGGAAGGATTACAGTACATTGGAGGATCAGAATTAAGAAAGGATTTCTCTGTTAATGATTTGACCCTTGGAAAAGGGAAAACTCCTATGCTTATATTCTGATTTAGTTATTTTTTAAAATTCAGGCAATACTTACCCATGGCTTGCAATAAAAGCTAGATAAGGTCCAATTTTTTTTCCTTGTCTCCCATCTCTCTTTCACATTCCAGTAAAAAACTTTGGTTTAGGCTAGTCTCCTTCTTGTGAATGTAAAGAAAGGCATGTAAAATTATTTGCAGCCTGATATGTGGCAAATAACTGCAAGGAATATAAAATCAGTGCCTCTTTGCTTTGTAAAGCAAAGCCTAAGAAATAAAACAACAACCAAATATTATATGTAATATAAAAAATATTATACCACAAAGAAGCATAGGCAGACTTAATGCATTATGTATTTAGTATCAAAAGGCCCATGAAAATTTGTCCAATTTCATGACAGCTGAAGTTTTGTTACTAATTATACCAGATCACCATAATAGCAGGCAGTATGACACATAGACAGAACTTATACAAACCCCATTTTTTTAAATCTGGTGCTTAAATGTCAATTTTCTAGAATAAAGGATGCATTTTAGCTTTATTTATTTATTATTTGTGGCTTTTGAAAGAGTGGTTCAAGAGTTGAGTTTATGCTCCTTAGGCACATCTGAAATTCCATACAAGAAATACCAAAACCCTTACAGAAACAGTAAAAAGGTCACTTTAGCTCTCTTGCACACAAGTGAATAGCATCTACATCTGAAAAAGAAGCTGATGGGAAGACTGATGGAAGAGTCCCTCTCACACTGACCTTCCATCAGAAGCCAGTGGTGAAATTTACAGTCACAGAAGGCAGACAACCCTTTCATGGACCTACAAGGTTGCATTCCCATGAATTGTCATTCATGTCAGCACATTTTCTCTTCCATAAAACATGAAGAAGCAGTTAGATTCAACTGTGATACAAATAACAGAAAAAAGAAGTGCAACCTGGGATTTATGTTCATTAATATTTTCTTTTATTATATCCCTGTTCCTGTCTCCTAAAATGCCTGATGTTTTCAGATATTTCTAGAAAAAATAATTTTGATGTGAAGAACCTACTGTTAATATGATCTTGCCTATTATATGAGCTATGAAGAGAGAATTTTCACAGAAATACACTGTACTATAAATACTGGTGGAGATTGCAGATATCAGTGGGTAACATAAAGAGTGATTTATTACATTTAAAACCATTTTGGTAATTTTACCCAGGAAATAAGCTTGGAAATGTTAAGAGCTTCTTTAGGCAGATGATTTTTATATCATGGTACACACTATGTGCCAAAACGACCAGCATCAGAAATCGTACTCTTTTCTTGGCCTAAGTTGGAACACTTCCAAAGCTATATAAATTAAACTGGACTATCCTTAGAAGCATTTAGCTTTAAATCACTCTCTGATTTACAGAGAAACAGCTCTTTCCAGAGTGAATATTTGCAGTTCTTTAATAGCAGCTTTGAGAGACCCTGTGAGACCATGCCAGGTACCAGGCCAAATGGAACATAAGTTTTTTTTTTTACTTCAGAAGCACAGGAACCACTTGGAACGGTTTAAGCGTGTTTTATAGTAGTTCTACAAAAGTTATTTCTTAGCCTCTGAATTACCCGGAACACTAAATTAAAAAACATGTTTCCATTGTACCTTTATGTCAACTGAAGAATTTAATTTTGTTCCTTTATTTTGAGTTGACCTTGCCTGACATACCACACGATAAAATTGAAACACTTCATCTTCATTCTGCATATAAGCATCACCCTGTGCTCAGAAAGGAAAAATGATCAAAAGCCCTAATATTAGCTATGTTTGCTATATGGGAAACAAAAATCAAATTTGGCTATAAAGAAATAATAGCTGTTGACTCAAAGAGGCGGATGTTTCATTCTCTCTTTCACTTGTTTATCTCTCAGTCTCTTTCTTACCTACAAATTAAAGGACAAAGTTTCTTAGAATGGACTAAAAGCTAGACCCTCCTGAAGATTAAGGGTTATCATTTTTCTTCCAACTTCCAAATTAAGATATCCGTTGAGGTCAGGAAATTGAACTTGTAAAATGGAGCACTCATGCAGAACAGAGAGATGACACAGCTATTGACACACCATATTTTATCTTTTCTTTCCTTTCTCTTTTTTTTTTTTTTGTTACTAAAGCCTCCATGCTTTAATGTGTTAATTATAAATTACTTAAGATCAGAGTCTGCAGGTCAAGGTCTGCAGGGATTTTTTTTTAATCAAAGATGAATGAGAAGAACCAGAGGACTAATTTTGTGCAATAATGCAAAGCAAAATCTGTAGTAAACTCCTACTAAACATAGCATTTAAATTTCCAAAGGATAAAATATAAATGTCTTAAATAGATATAATTGGCTGTTAATAAAGACGCAACAGAATCTGAAACTCTAAAAGACTCTTTTCTTCTGATTTCTGGAATGGTGTGATGAAGTAGTTAAGTTTTCTTCTTAGGCTTTATTGAAGTGTTTGTTCCTCATACACTGTCAAACAGTATATAGGGGTAGTGCTAGAGTGATCTTTATTCTGGTTCAGTGCAGCCATGAAAATGCTGTTGTACTTACTCATGATCCTCATCATACCCCATATAACTAAACTATGAAAGCAAAGAATAACAAAATCAATAATGCCATCACTAAGAAGTGTGTCTTGTAGTAGAATGATGTATTGGTAAAGAAAAAGCTAACTCAAGAAAGGTATGTGGGACTGGTAAAAGGCTTGTTTGCCTAAGAATAGAGACATTTGAATAAAGTTTAATCTCTTGAACAGTGAAACCAGACCTGGGTAACTCATAGCATTGTTGTCACTGATGATCCACAATGACCTCATAGGTTAAGAATACCATTATGAAGATTTATAAAATAACACTCCCTAAGGAAATTTAGCATCTTCACAGACAGAACATTTATGTTTTGAAGATACTGTGAGCAACATGATTTGGTAATATTCATCCATAATGTATAGAGCATGAGACTTGGGACCAGGAGCTGCCCTCCATGCTGGAGACAGACATCTCCAACGGATCTACTGCAGGACATTGCTGAGGACACCCCTCAGCCAAGATGATGATGCCCCTGGGAAATCACATTTAAGAAATGGTAAAATGCTGCTGCAGCTTCCCCTGCAGCTGGTGCAGACACCACAAAGGAGGAGGCATCTACACTTGAACTTGTAGAGAAATCCATGCTGGAGTGGGTTTACCCTGGAGGACTGCAGTCCATGGACAGGATCCACTGTGGAGCAGAGGAGACGTGAGAAGAGGAAGAAGCTGGTATACAGTGACTATAACCCACTTCCCCAACTTCCCACAACAGTCAAGGGATAACAGGTAGAGAAGCTGGGAAAGATCTGTTAAGTTGAGCCTGGAAAGGAAAAAGAACAGGGAAGAGTGATGATTTGGTTTTTATATTTGTTTTTCACCATTCAAATCTATTTTAACTGGTAAAAAACAAAGTTTCCCCAAGCTGAGTCTGTTTTGGATGTGAAGGTAATTGGCAAGTGATCTCCCTGTCATTATCCTCAGCCATCTGCTTTTTCATCTCATTTTCTTCCCCTGACCTGTTAAGAAGGTGGAGTGAGAGTGTCTGGAGGGGGTTTGACCTTGAATCAAGTTATCCCACCACAGATAGGAAGTCACAGCTCTTAAGTCATTACCAGAGTACAGGAGGGCACACAATGCCAGGCTGGTGTCTATTCACGGAGCTGCCCACCTCTAAATGAGACTGGTGCAATTATAAAACCTTTCATACATGAACAAACTGCTTGGCCATGTGATTTCTGTTGAAGATTATCCAGGTAATCTTACCCAGGTTTTTGGACTCTTAACTGCAGGGTGACAAGGACAGTCTTTCAGTGCATTTGAATTCAGCTGCTGAAAGGTCCTGTTTACCATGTTCACACTCTTAGCTTTTCCCTTGCAAGCTTGAGCCCACAGGATGGGTTGGCTGACACATTTGCTTGATAGAATATTAATCCTCTCTTCCCTCCCACATGCTGAGAAGTGTACTTTCTGTCATCAGTGAGCTGAACCAACTCATCCTTATGGGAAGCTGCATAAAGATAGATGATACAGGGGGAGAGGAGGAAAAAAGATCAGGCAATATGTCAAAGTTATATCAGATTAGGTATGAAAGGAAAATGTACCTTGGTAAATGTCTGTAGAAGTGCTTGGTGAACTTGCAGTTGAATATTTCGTGACTTTTTTCCTATCCTTCAAAATTAGTGTCTATGTTCTATGTTTGTTCCACGTGCACTTGGAATGGAAATGTATCTGTAGGTTACATAAAAAAACAAACATAATTTTCTGCCTAAGGGTAGTAGTGAAAACACATTTGTCTATTCCTGCATTAACACTTAGAATAATTTTGCTTATTTACATGTCTTTCAGACCTAGTATTACAGTAAGTATGCAGGCAGATTTTTACATCTCCAAGTGGGGAGAAGAGTTACATCTGTCTGTAGCAGGTAGTAACTGGAATAAAACACCCTGTAGGATCCACTCTCATTGTTAAAAATGTGGAATAGCCTAAGTGGTTCCATATTCCCTGGTAGATGATAAACACTATATGATGTGATCAGTGACACGTTTTTTAACTTGAAATGGAGTTAACTTCAGGAAAAAAAATCATCCAAAGCAGTATATTAATAGTGAATTTCATAATTTAAGAAAATTAACAATTTACCTACTTCATTTATGACCAGATTTTCTCCAAAATAACTTTCTGAATCAAATGAAATTTAATCTTACATCAATAAGATTGATACATCAAATATATTGAATCTTAGTAAAATTTCATTGATCTTTCCAGCAATAAGAGCAGTAAGAGATAATAAAAAAATTGTCAGTTCCAAAAGCTACTGATATAACTAATCTATTGGACATACATATGAACATTGATTTAAAGTCAAACTTCAAATTGAAAAAGAAGGCTGATACAGTAGCTTTTTGTTTGCCAAAATTTTCAGGAAGAAACACTATCCTGAAATTTAAAATTAGGGGCCCTGGTTTGTTAGCTGGAGTTTCATTTATGCCTCTGGAAGGGCAGTGCCTGTGAGAATACCAGATCTTCTTGTATCAGTAAAGGGATCTAACTGGGATGTCCATGGCTACAAAGTCTTGTAAAATGGTGGGGTCTTCTAAGGATCAGGAAATTATTTTCTCAAATGAGTAAAGAATTCATAAATCAGGGAGGCAAGAGGAACAGGTTAAGTTTCCTGATGTCATGCTGTCAACACCAGATCATCTAACACTGTTACATACCTTTTCTTATTTTGTAGAACACACCAGGGAACAGCCTAGGAGTTAGGAAATGTAGCCTTGGAGATTCTGCAAAGGAGGAGATGAAACTCACACATCATGCACATATGTTGCACCACCTGCTCTTTGTGTAAAAGAGAATTGCACAAGAACTGACATTTCTGGGAAATTATCTTTTTCGATTTCTTTATAAATAATCAGCATAAGTGGAATATTCTGTGCCAAATCAAATCTTTGCACTTCTCCTCTTCATATCTCTCATTTTTCGTGTATCTCTAGAAAACCTGAATATGAATTAGGTTCACTAAAAGTTAAGCTTGGCTTTTGTTGGGGTCTTGAATACACCAAGAGGCTCTGCAGCCATCAGCCTTGTCCCTTCTCTGTGCTGTGCCATGAGTATTTCTGCGTCATTTTTTCCCTTATCTTGCTGATGCTGACCTTGTTGATATGACTTGCAGGCTTTGACTTGGACCTCTTTTGTCACTGTGGATTCAGATGGGTATGACAGGGCTGTTACCCAAGTTTGTCTCCTCTCATGAGCCTTGCCAGACCACACCCTTGCTGGTGAGGACACCAGTTCCCCCAGCCTCGCTCTCACCATTTAGCTTGCATTTTGCTTCATGAAACTGCCCAGCCTTCCTGTGCACTGGCTTATGCTTGTTGTCATTTTGTTTAGGTTTATTTATTTACAATTATTATTCAGTAGAGAGCTGCTCAGCTGAAGCTAAAAGGTCAATTTATGGAGATTGAGTTCTTGTTATTCCCAATTCAGCAACTTAGCAAAAAACTTATTAGACGCTTAGTGAATAAAATATTGCTCAGTGGGGTTGATCTGCATTAAGTCTCTTATTAAAATCAGCTTTAGGAAAGAATGGAAAATGTGCTATTTTTCCACAGAAGACAAAAACTCAGAAACAGTTGCATTGTTAAGATTTCTGGCAAAATCTCCAAAGTCTGGTAGAAATGTAAAAATACACAAAGTGTGTGAAAAAAACCCAACATAGGATAATTTTGGAATGAATATAAATATTTTTTTACTCTCAAAGTACAAGTGCTCCATTGAAGATAAGGTAGTAGAAGTTTACACTACAATAGGCATGAGCTGCACCAAGTATAATATTTTACCCTAAATCTTCTCAAAGAAGGAGTAATCATGATGAATCAAAACATTGGTTACTAGAAAGCAGTTGCCCTTCTATCACCGATGATAATGATGTGTGGGGACTTCACCAAGCATCACTACAGAACAGTGCAATGACAAACTTCACCTATGAATAATTTTATTTTCTTTTTCTAGAGTTTCTTATAAATAAACATATTTACAAGGATTATGGTTTTAGGACTGAGCTTCCAGATAAAACAGAGGATTTTCAGCTCTTGCTTTGTTTTATGCTAACAGTTTGAAAAATAAGCAGCTCAAAACCATTCTGACACACTGCCACTGATCACTGAATGAGTATTCTGCCCACCTACTCTGTAAAGCTATCTAAAAAATAAAAAAAGCTTTTGATTTTAAAAACAAGGAATTCTTTAAGAGTTAGATGCTTATGTGTTGAACAAGTCTTAAATACTTTTGGAGCAGCAGGATGTCCACATGACCTGTTTTCATGAAGACACTCAAGACAAGCTAAATAAATGAGACTTGTGGGGCAATAACAACATGATGCTAACTGTTCAGGGAATTCAGGCTAGCTAACATATGTTTCAAATCCAAAGTATATTCCATGCAGCCACTACAAGGCTTAAATTACAGCAGTATTCCTGACCACAAGTAATTTGCTCAGCTCCTTGGCTAGTGTGCCGTTATATCTCTGGCTGACGTTTCACACTTTGTGCTGTACATCACAAAGAAATGCATATTCAGGGTTAGGCACTGGGTGGTGCAGAAGAGCTAGTCAGTAGGAAAATGTATTTGTGCAGATCTTAAACTGACTAATATTCAGCTTTTCTTGCAGCCGATGGAGCAGGATTCGTTCTTCAAAATAATTCATCTGGTTCCCTAGACCTAATCAGGTACCTTGATTTAGTTTTCCTATTGGTGAAAGCATCCTGAGATGAAGTCTTAAGTTGTATTTCTTTCTCTTATGTTTCAAATATATTCCTGTAAGTAAAACATCCTTTTTATATTACTTTATCACTGAAGAGTTTCTACAACCTGATTTTGTCAAATTTGAAGTAAATGTTTTTCCAAAGTATTGTATTTAGTCCTAGTGTGTGTTTGACACAGACTATAGAAGGATTATGTTATTTTCTTTTTTAATTGACTTTACATAACATTAATGTTAGTAAACATTAGAGGAGAAAAAACTATGTGTTAGTTCACCATTACATCAAAGTACTTTAACCACGAAAAATATACAAGTCTCAAATATAAAGACCAATCAACAATAAAAAAAATCTATTGAACATATGTCATTTTAAATTACTCTGCTTAGAGTGATTTCACTAAATAAATGGCAATATTCTGCTTTAAAACAAGACAGCATTCAATCACAGCATTTTTAGATATTTACTCACCATCTTCAGTTTTAAGTAGTCTTAAAAGCTTTAGATTCATCTGAAAATTGTATGCAGCTATACTTAAAATTAACAGCTATTTATGTGTACATAACAGAAATAAAGTCACATTTATCTGTATCCATAAGGTTGCTGGGCCAATAGCATTTTTTCTGTTTGTCTGAGGGTTAAACTATCTCCAAGATCTTGTCTTAAGTTGAATTTTATTTCTAAGGATAGGTTGTCTTCAGTGAATGGATATCAAAAGTTTTGGAATTTACTTTCCAGTAGCTATTCAAAGGAAGATTTCTCAAAAGATATGAATATTTTTATGACTTAGAAATCCATAACAAGAAATATTACTACAAAATTGGCCTTTCCATAGATATCAAGAAGCTAAATTTTCAGCTGCAATAAGATTCTTTAGCAGTCATATGTGTCTTGGTACATCAAGTACCTTCTAGTCCCCAAATGTCTAGAATGTATTGAAAGGATTAAAAAGCTATCTGATGCTGTCAAATATCTCACAACTTTAAGAAGTTTTTTTTGTTAAAGGGAGAACTGGAGTGAATATTATGTGACCTAGTCACTTATTCCTGATTTAGATCTATACCATAATGAAATCAATAAAATTAGTGACTTCCACACTTGCTTTGAATTGCAGACACTAGTGCTGAAATAATCACCTTCACCAGAAGAGCTGAGACTTGGCCCAAGGAAAAAACTTTTAACACAAAGCTGCCATACATCTGTGGGAAGCTGCAGCAGTAGCTCTCTATCCATGCATTCTTATTAAGAGAAGCCCATGGATTGCACCAGTTATCAGAGTACTGCCACAGACACTAATAAAAATAAGATGCAAGTCAAGTAGGAAAAAAAACCCAGAAGAGTCAGAAGGAATACAATGAAAGCAAAAGTGGCAAGCACTGTAATAAGTAAAGAAATAAACATCCTTGTCTTTCCAAACCACAAAATATACATGGCAAACAAAAAAAAAATTACTTCCAAAAAATAATTTTATCTATGCACACTTATTCCATTTGATGTATTTAAAGTTGTTTAGTTGTCTCTACCACCTAATAATATGCCTCTTAATATGCAAACTATAAACTTCAGTACTTTGCAGTAATTAGTTAATCAATCAAAATAATTCTCATTTATACCCATACTCCTGTGGTCTAGGGAGGTCATTTTAATATTCTGCAAATACCTTTAAGCAAACCCCAGGGACAAATCATGTAAAAATCACTGTAAGAGGCTATTTTTCTGTAGCCTTGTGCAGTGTTTATACTCTGCTGGCAAACACCGTATGCTGATTTTACTGAGCCTTTGGAGTATAATGAGCATAAATGTGACATATACCACCATATGGTTTCTACACATGGACAAGCTGCAATTAATGCCTCAACCTATAATTTGTCTCTTACTTTTGTGTTTATCCATGTCAAAGCTAACTCATTTGTGAAGAGTAGCTGTGTATATACACGTGTATGTGACTATAAGCATAACCACTTCTGTGCTTAATTAGTGGTTGTTCAGAATAAAGCCTGTATGCAATATATATGATCAGTAGCAGGATGCAGAAGAAATACTTATGTCAAGGAGGTTGTAAAAATGCTGTGATATTGTACTGTTAACTTTTTAGTATTTTTGGCCTTTAATGTTGACTACTACTAGAAAACCTAATGCTGCTCTAATTGAACAATTATTGTTAAATTGCACCCTACTGTCATACATATAATATATATATATATATATATATATATATATATATATATATATATATATATATATATAGCTCCCTATCATATATATTGCTCTCTACTAGCATATATATATATAGCATGTTTAAGAGAGTGGCCTAAATTCTTCCATTAAATCTTATCCTCTGATTCCAGTCACCGCATCTGCAGAAAAACTTCTGAAGTTATAAGTAAATTTTTTAACAAAAATCACATGAAACTTGCAACTGGATAAATAAGGAACCTGTAGTATTTGTGATCTAGGATTGGATAATTCACAAAATAATTCTACAGCATCAAGACTGATCGTTTTGTCTAGTAATACTGCGATAAATATGCATGCCCACTGAACATGTTTCTCTCTCTTTCACCTTATTTGGAGCATTATTAGACAGCTACTGTAAGCAAGGATGTGCTTCTCTCCCCTTTTCCCAATAAAGGACACCCTGACATCCAGTACAACAAAAAATTGAGATAATTTAATTACAAATTTCTCTTTCATTACACTCTAAGTACACAATCTTATTTTTTATCTCCTTGGGTAATTCTTTTGCATACATTCCTCATACAAAAATACCAGAAAAATCACTTTGGCCAACAGAGAAATGCCAGATCTTCAAATGGCAGTCAACTGACCTTTCTTAAATCTTTGAATGAAAGTTGTGTCAAAATAGCATTTAACATTCACCAGTTATACTTAAACAAATATAAACAGAACTACACAAGAGAGGTTTCAAGTGATAAATTAGATTCTATTGCTTAAATGTTAATGCTGTTGATTATCATGCATGATGCATTTATATGTCATTAAAATTTCACTGGCACTGGTGAAATAAGTTGTTTGATTTTAGCAGAGCAGCTGGTGTGTGAAATCTTCTATACAATGTATTTTTGGCAAAAAATATACAGAATAGTGAATGCAGCATAGTATAATTGCATATATATGGGCTAAGCAGTGATGAAAATCAAAATGTATGTGAAACATTCTTCTTGGGAATATTTGAAGATAGGTAAAAGTAGGTTTAATATAACCTACTTTTTGGACTGTATATATTTTTTAATAATGTGGAAGGAGCAGAGTTTTCAAAAAAGATACAGGTATAAAATTTTTGACCTTGAGGAATGCTCTGTTTAACTTTGTTGTTTCAAATATTTTATGTCAAATTCAAACTTAGAATTTTTTCGCTTAAGACATGAAAACATTTGAGTCCTTTTAATGTTAATAGTAAAGAAATATGCACCAAAACTCTGTTAGAAATGTACTTACATGAAGGTTGCTGTTAACTGGAAAAAAATAATAAAAGGGTCTTACTAAAACCTACCTTCAATGTAACTCAGTTGGAGATAATGAAGTTATACTGAATGGACAGTGTTGTGTTTCCATAAGGTTGTTCTAAAATGATATACATTCTTTAAATATGAAAACCAGAGTCAATAGGGAAAGAAACAGGGACACATTCACCAGTGTCGTATCTTCCTTGCCTTGTGGAGAATTATGCTTGTGCTTTTGTAAGATTACTTATAAAAAATTTTAAAGTAGAATGCAGAACAGTAGATTGTGGGTTAAATGAGTGGCAGCCAGAACAAATCCAAGGGCAAGAATAATTGCGTATTCTACTTTATGACCCAGTACTTCACCCA
Source organism: Pseudopodoces humilis (assembly GCF_049639895.1). Taxonomy (NCBI): domain Eukaryota; kingdom Metazoa; phylum Chordata; class Aves; order Passeriformes; family Paridae; genus Pseudopodoces; species Pseudopodoces humilis. The sequence continues at coordinate 54,346,372 of NC_142200.1, forward strand.
CTATTTGATTTTGCTTAATTTAAAGACAGAGATTCCACTGGCAGCATGCTGCTTTTGTCCAGTTTTGTTCAAAGTCTCCATACAGTAAAGATTTAAACCCACTTAATATACCTGCACATCCCATTCAGTTGCAGTGTTTCATTCGTCCACTGACTAAACATGCATAGACTGGAGATTTTTTTTTCCCAAGACACCTAAAATTAATACAAATGGACAGTTTTAAAGGTAATTTAAGGGTGTGGTATTTGATAGTGTTTGTATTATACAAGACAGGTACATACTGTCTGTTGAATTGTCACTACTAATTTAAACAAATCTTTTGGTCAATCAATTGCAATTGGTTTCAATTCTTATCGCAATAAAAAATTGCAATTAAAAATTCAATGCATATGTTTTCTATGCATTGTATTTTTTAATTCCACAACCTAAATGTCACTGCTTGGATAAAGTAGTCGAATTGTGTATCTATAACAACCCAGGTCTCTATCAATATCTTAGGTAACAAAAATATAAATCCAATAGCTCACCTGCAGCAACAATTTGCTTTGATGGCTAAGTAAATCATGTTTAAATCTAAAATGTAATTTCAGGGTTGGTAGATTCTAACAATTGTTTGGGCAGAGCAATGTGCAAATTATTAACATTGGCAATCATTTTGAGCATCCTGTATTATAATTTCCCTAACAAAGTTGGACTAACATGAAAACAGAGAAAAATATAAATCTAGACTGCCAACATTTCATATAAACTAAAAATAGCAGGGTTTTTTTTATCAAAAAGTTGATGAAACCTGATGCAATAACCAAAGCATAAGCCAGTTGCTCTGCAGGACACCATGGCTTCCAGGGGACACATGCCAGCAACCCTCATAGCAGAAAACACTTGCATCAAGGCCTTCAGTTCTGGGCATGGTCAAAAACACACCTCAGGATCACACACTTTCCTTTCTAAATAAATCTCTTCACTGAAGAGTTAGTCTGCTGGAGAAATTCCACTGACATCCCTTCTGCAGGAGAGAAAAGCAAAAGCAAGCACAGCAATCTTCACTTGCCATTCACAGGAGCCAAGGCTTCAGGGCAATCCAGGCTTAGGGATTGTTTCCCAGGACAGTAGAAAGCCACCAGGGAAAAGGAAAACCCTTGTACAAAGTACCAAGTTGATTTTCTGCAAATCAACAGAGGAAATAGAAAATAACTAATTTTCGGCTGTTCCGGGGAATCTAAGTCTGCATCTAAAAACTGAGGATCACATATTATTTTTTTAATTCACTGATATGTACAAATGAATGTGGCAGATCATTAAAATATTCGGAGGGTGAATAGAGTGTATGTCAAACATAATATTCCCTGCAGCTTTTAGATACAGAAAAACACCTCTGCATGGTAACCATATTAGCTCCCAGTAGTCTCCAGGGAAGCAAGGAAGGTATGACTGTACGCAACATTCAGTCCCTCTACCTTTGTCTTGATTAGTCCTGGTCCAGAAAAGATATTAAACAAACAGTTTGTTATTTAGTTTTTTGTTCATTGAAATTCTCAGAAGAATGGGAAAATTAGAAGAAATTTTAGAAGCATATTCCCTAGTTTGTTTTAACAGTGCTCTCAGGGATCGAAGATTGCTGGGGTACTGGAAACGGTGAGTCTTCAGCTATAAATGTCACCACTATAATAATCAGACAATTGAAAACTTGCTAAATGTCCCACTTTGATAAATAACCACGAAGTTAAGTTTCCCTTTGCTAGAACCATAGTTTTGTTTTATTCAGGAACGGGTGTCTTTTAAATGTACGTGTACAAGAGCAGGGAATGCATAACAAGTATTGCCATATCCTTTTAATGCATCAGCTCCTGGGACCAGCTCATTTTATTCTGTGACGATTTCTTTTTGCCGAGAGACAAAGTCTTTATCTATGAAGTCCCTTGCATTTGCTGATTTTGTTTTGGATAACTGTAACAGTGCCACAAGCTTCAGAGATGTGTCCGACTTCTCCTGCCACCTCTGTATTATATATTTCTCTTAAACACTTTCAGGCATTGTTACATCCCAAAGCTGAATGTGTCTGTGGTGTGACTTTTTACTTCTGTTACCAATTTATCTCTCATATTTTTTTTTTTTTTTTTTTTTTTTCCCACTTTTTCTTGTCTTTGGGTTCTTTAGTCCCCTATGAGATGAAGAATCTATCTTTTTTTGCACAGGATTATTTACAAATATGTCACTGCCCATCAGGACTCAGCACTCCTTCTCAGGTCTTTTTCAAAACTAAATAATTTCTCTTGGAATTATTATAAATACCCTGAATTATAGAGATTTGGACTTTTTTATTGTTTTCTCTTTTGCAAATTTCCTTTTTTGGTGAAGTTTTGTTTTGGAGGGTTCTTTGGTGGGTTTTTTCACTTGGAAAGGAAAAGAATAGTCTAAGTAAAATCCATGCAGAAATCTTATACACTGAAACTCTTCCCCATCTTTTAAATGCATATTTTGAGACATTTACACTAAGCAGGGGTTACTTCATTATTTTTCTAAAGGAAGACACAAAATTACAATGGCACACCAAGTCTATAAGGGGTCAATATTCACACACCTTGCTCTGCATGTTGCACAGTAGGGAAGGACACAGTGTACCAATTAAGAAGGTACAGAATCTGAAAATAAAAGCAATCACTTTATTTTTTTCTTTATAATTGCCAGTATCAGGCTACGCTGTGAGAGATGTCCTACTGCTCAAGAGGAATATGTTTCTCCCAAAGTAAAATCAAAGATAGTTGGTCCAAATTTACAAGTAACTGAGGAAAAAACAAAAAAGGAAAGAGAATGTTAAATGTGATGATTCTGTGTGTAAATGAGGAAAAAATGACCAAGCTGTTAAATCATTCATTTTCTCCTATACTAAGGAACATATTAAGTCCAGGAATGTTGGTACATAATCCACTTAACTGCATCTCAAAATAAAAAACCTAATGTCATTAACAAATGATCAGGCTCAATAACCTAAGACATTACAATATTTCATGTGAGAAGACTTGAGAGACTGCAAAATTGCATATGATCTTCAGTTTCAAAAACTTAGGCTTTTCATATTTAAAAGAAATGTAACAAAATGCATATATTTTCATACTGAAAATGTACAAGGAAAAAGGTAGAGGAATAATGAGAACTTTTCCTTTCTCTTTTATAGAAAAAACCCTGTTTAATGCAAGCTTCAAGTATACAGACAGAGGGAGCCCATGCTTTAAACACAGAATCCTTTCAAAACATCGATTTGTAGACTTTATACTATATAAGAGAAAGAAAAGCCACACAGACACAATATATGGCTTTTCTAATCAGTCAACAGCTACAAAGAATGTAGGTCATGTAAGAAACATGATTTCTGAGCCTCACACAGTTCTAAATCTCATGCCCACTCAAAACTATTCTAATGGTTTTATGTCTGCCTGGATAGTAATAGACATGACATCTCCTGTTTATAGCCTGACCTCCAAATCACTGATTTCTTACCTTGACTCCTTTGGTCTCATCCTGGCTAGCTGGTAGAATTTCAAACATTTTTTAAAATAATGTGCTTTACAATTTTGAAAGAGCTTAATATGTAGCACTTTATCTGCTTCTGATAATTTGAATTATCACTCTGAACTAATTCCTTCATGTCTATTTTTTTTCCTAGTGGTCTGTAAATTTAATGCAGTCTTTTCTTGAGCCGGTATTTAAATCACAGGCTAAGAAGAGACAGACTTTTGATGCTTAGCTTTTTCTCTCTTAATCTCTAGTTTTTTTCTCTCTAATCTACATGTAGAAGACATCTTTATTATTTATTCATTTATTTATTTTTGCACATAAAGCATCACAAGAAGTGTGTCAGTAGAGTTCCATTCCTTCAGTGCATATATCCTCTCCCCCTACAATGGATCCTGTGACCTGCCTGTCAAGAGGCACATTTACTTTCTTCTTTTTTTTCTTTCTTTTCTTTCTTTTTTCTGATGTAGAGCTATTCAAGCTTCACTCACAGTAAACAATCATCTCTTTGCCCTCATTCTTGAGAGGACCAATGTGATTTCATTACCACTGCCTGGATTTTTTCCCCCAAACCAGTTAACAGCAATAGGAAAATTGATACCAGACTGTAAGCAAGACAATATTTTAACAATATAATAAACTTCAATTTTAATATGAAAAAATTAAGATTTAAAAAATATTATTACTTAATTTGCTTCACATGTAAACAGAGATGCTTGTCTTGCTTCTATATGGGTATTCAGAGACCATTTTGAAGTGTCTTGACAAGATTAATTGTAAACATAATTGATAGCTGGCTGAGTAAACACCAGTTTTAACGTTATTAGGGCTGCATATTGTTTGTTTGAATGCATTTATATAAAGAACATAGATTTTTTTCTGACCTTATAAATTAACTATTTGTTTAGCAAAAATTACCAATGACAATTATTTATACCATAAGCAGATACATTCTCAGCCTCTGAAGGCTATATTATATAGATTATTTGGTGATGGTAAACCTTAGCTTCTACACTCAGTGTATGAGTAAAAGAGACATTTTTAGGGGGAAACCATCAATATATAAAATATTTTGATTTTTTTTCATTCTAAAAGAGATAACATGGCAGAAATAACAATGCAATTTTTTTTATAAAGCCAAAATATTTGTGTATCAATGCAGTATTGAAATATGCTATGAAAATAATACAGTTTCAATATAAATAATTTTAATTAAAATTAAATTATTTTTCTTTTAAAATCCATGATTTTAAAACAAAAAAATGTGGCCACTTTTCTCTAAAAAACTTTTAAGTCATTGAATGCTTCTTTTACTATCAAAACATATTCATAAAAACTCAGTCACATTGTTGTTCACCTAAACCAAAATCACACTGCTTTTATAGAGTCATTTCAACATGATACTCTCTCATTTAAGAAACAAAATATTTCCAAGGGATGGAGAGTGAATTTCATTCCAATATGTAATGATCTTTTTGTCCTGGGCAAAACTCAGCATAGCAGTTTTATTGGTATAATATTTCTGGGGCAGAAATTCAATAGCAGGGGAACCAAGTTATTCAGCTATGAAAGCTGTCTGTCTGGAGACACGCTATTAAACAACACTTGAGCTTTCTGTTTACTTTGGTGGTATTTATAGTTATGGCTTTTGCAGCTTGCACTTGCTAAATATTTCTAAAATGCAGTTGTCGTAATAGACAGCACAAATCATCATAGCTTCAGTGGTATTGTTTTTCCAAGAAATAAAAGGCAGAGGCAACAAAGGACTTTTGTTGCTGTTCACTTTGCTTCTACATCTTATTCCTCAATGCCCTGTTGCTTTATAAATAATGCATTGATATTACTTTTTATAAAGGTGTTTGTACTCTCCTTTATTATAGTACCTGAACAACCCATACATGAAGGGTTTTATGCTCATAGATCCCCTTGACTTGGAAAGTAAACACAGAACTGCCACTGAGCTGAGGGCATCCAGTTTGCAGTGGGGAATCTACTCAGGGTTTTTTTCCTGAAAGCAGTGCTACAGCTGATCTCAAAACTATCCTGTCCAAGTTCCTGTATTGCAAGTGCACAAATTAATTCAAGGACTGGATAAAATGTCCTTCAGGCCATGAAAGAATCTATATGTTCAGGTAGGCAACAGGGCAGGGCAGGGAAGACAGATGACAAAACTCTTGAAGAAGAAGACATTTTACCATTCTGATCATTCATAGAGACATGGATATAACCCAGCAGATCTGTTGATGGTCAAGGACCACCAGGAAGGGGTCAGCTGCAGACCAAGGAAATAATTTCAGACCTCTCTAATGCAGCCTGTCAGTTTTAATTAAGCTACTGGACATGACTGTATTTTTAGCAAGATAAAATAATAGAAATATTTGTACATAAACAAAGAACCAAAGTCCAAAGCTTGAAGCAATTTTGCTATGCAAAAAAAAAAAAATTGTCCAAATCAATCCATCAGGCTCCTCACACCTGTAAAATTACAAAGTTACAAACATAGGCTATAAAATAGCTGATGTGGTTTAACCACAGTCGGCAACTGAGTACCATGCAGCCACTTGCTCACTGCCTCCCATCTCACCTCACCCCCCTTGTGGGGAGGAGAATTGGAAAGAAAAGGCAAACCTTGTGGGTTGAGATAAGAAAAATTTAATAATGGAAGTACAATATCATAATAATATTATTATTTATGATAATAAAATATTCTAAAAATGTTAATAATAATAATTTTAGTGTTAATGAAAGGGAGAGAATGTAAGGGAACTCAAGAGAAATAAGAGAAGCACAACAGAATTATTCAGGATCCACTGACTGATGCACAGCCTGTCTCTGAGCAGGAATTGGCCCCATCTGGGCATATCTCCTAGTTCATATACTGGACACCATGTCTTTTGGGAAGGAATATCCCTTTGGCCAGTTCATTTCAGGTGCCCCAGCTGTGCCTCCTCCCAGTTTCTTGTGCCCTGTTCACTGGCAGAGTGAGCAGGAGACACTGAAATGTCCTGGATTTAGAGCAAGTGCTACTTAGCAACAACCAAAGCAATATTCTGATACTGAATCCAAAGCACAGCACCATACCAGATACAAATAACTCAGTTTCAGCCTAAACCAGGACAATAACTTAATCAAATCACAGTCATGTAAGTGACCCTTGACCTTTAAGCTATTATTGCCTGAAATGCAATTTACTCTTTGCAAGAAAAATCCTAGACAAGAATATCATGGTTGAAAATCTCTTTTAAAAGATGAGTGGGATAAAGATAAAAACAGGTGTACTAATGAAGGGATTAGATACCACTGCAAGAAGACGTGTTATATCATGTTTCACTGCTGCTCAACATTGAAAACCAACAAAGAAATTAAAGATTCTGCCTATTTTGTTCAGTGGCAAAGAGGGCCATATTTTACAGCTTTGGAGGTGCTCCCAAGTAAAACTTAACTTACTCCTGAGACTCCAAGTCTCAGGTATCTGAGATGGCCACCTCCAAGGGCTGCTCAGCTCCTTGAAGGCATGATTCCCTAAAAATGAAATTCAAAAACCTTATCAAGTCTGCTGGACCAAGAAGTAGATTCCATAATGTAAACATAGACTGTGAATTTGATGCACTGAAATACTGGGAAACACCAGTATTCCTGTATTTCTCCCAGAGTAACCTCCATCAGTTTTCAAGACAGAGTGATACCTCCTAGGGACAGGATTTAGCTCTTTCTGCACAGCCAGCTCAACTGAAAAACAAAACACCTTAAGAGGACAGAGAGAGTCTTGCCTAAATGTTATAACACACAGAATATTATGGCTTCCCACTATTATTTTTTCTTTTATATTGTTATGGTGAAAGATGTAAATGTCCCATATATATTGGAAGAATTTTTTCCCCTATTACTAAATAGCTGATTAGCTTTTCTTTCTGAAATCCCTATAAAATACTCATATTATGCCTGCTATATACAACTTAAAATACTAAAATCAAAATAAAATGGTTTATCTAATAAACAACTGGACATGAGGGACAGTGAAAGTGGACTTTAATCATAATTTGAAACTTGAAGGCTCTTTTCAGGTTCTAGCTACAAAACACTTATCTCAAAAAGTTTCAACTAAATTTTCTTTAGAAATAAACTGAAGGGTTAGAGGAGGTCTTGTCAAAAGCTACAGTACACTCTGCTGCCTTGTGTTGAATTTTACACAAGTCTTGGAATTCCATATAAACACCAGGATATATCTGCTCAGCTGGAAGTATATTCCTTTACCACTTAACTCTTCCAGGTAAGATCTTGGTTGTACACATTGTGAGACATGTGTGACAAGGTAATGAATAAGGGACTTAAATCCATTTCTGGTGCATGGTAGGGGCTTGCATGCTCCAGATGAGCATATCTGGAAACCAGGTGGAAGAGCCTGATGGCTGGGCTTTTTGTTTGTGGCTGGAAGGAGGAATGACAAGTGGGAAGCATTAACATCTACAGCCACAATA